>NW_021962991.1:0-135328 GCF_901765095.1 Microcaecilia unicolor
ATTTCGGAAAGTTCAAAAATCGCAAATTGTTCCTGCGCCCATTATTATCAAGATATTCCATTTTTCTATCTTGGATTTCTCTTTCTTTAATCAAAACTGAGGTAATATTCTGTAGTTTTTCAACCTCTCCTTCTATTTTCGTAATTTTAACTTGCTGCTCCTGAGTTTGGGCTAACAATGTTTGATTGACCTGTTTCAGGTCCGTTTTATCACTTTTTACTGAATTATTCATCAAGAGTAAAGTATTGTTCATTGCCTGAATGGCATCCCAAAGTGTATTCATAGTTACCACTGCTGGTCTCTTAAAGCTCCGATAGACGCGGTTGCAATCTCCCGAGGAACAGGAGCAGCGACCTGCACTGAATCCTGTAATGATGTTTCCTTTCCCGGGGTTGAAGTGCTCATAGGTCCTCCCTCTACGAGTACCACCGGTCTGGGTAACTCCAGAACCTCAGGTTATCGTGACCCCACGAGCAGAGAATCGCCTCCGGGTCGCGGAGGTGCAGTGAGGGAGGAGGACTTAGCGTCATTCTTCTCTGCTGTGCTCAATGCCTTGAGAAGCCGAGCCACTCGACGTGGGCAATTCGTTCTCCAAGAGGCCCCCCCCACTCGAAATGCTCTCCAAGTCATTCTGGCGAGTGGCGGGGTTGGCGGCGGGAACCGGGCGGAGGAAGGAACCATTGTGTTTTCCCCTTTTATCTTTCCAATAATGAAATCAGGACGATCAATCCGCCGCCAGAGCGTTTGTTGATGTCTCAGGAGCTAAGGTGCCTCACTTCCGCTCCTGACGCCATCTTTTTTGGACCGTCCAAGTCTATATTTTTTATTTTAAAAGTGCAAACCCTCAGTATCTAAAAATTCTGGAATGGGGTACAAAAGTCCTACATCACTATTAGTAAATCAATTGCACTGCAACTTAGGCAACTTAAACAAATAATACAGCCATTTTCCTGCAAAAAACAAGATTAAATTAAACCCATAAAATGCTGTTGAAATAAAAAGATAGACACGGGCAAGGTGCCAGTTACATGCAATGTGTGCTGCAATAAATTGTCTACAGTCGACTGAAATCTGCTGATTTGTCTCTGATTAGCTTGGTCTATTTCCCACTCCTTTGTTTTTGCTGCTGTTTCCTCATGGGATCTCAATGTTGCTCCATCTCGGCGGACTCTCACTGATGCTGCAATAACCCACCAGGTCAATAGGTATGGCGTGGCTATGGGGAGCCTTGGTCCCCACTTTGGGCTCAGTCCCCCTCCAGAACTGGAGGCAACTTCACCAAGGAGAGAGAGGGTTCGGGTATCAAATGTTTTCAGCTGGTAGGGCTGGGGTATCCCTGCCAGCAAAGGCAAGATTTTTAATGGGGGGTAGGGAGAGTGGCGAGAACATTCACAGTCCACCCCTGGTCCCCTCCCCAAAATGAGCTGCTGATTACGCCCCTGTAGTGCATTGAAATTGTAGGTGCACCAATGGCATGTTATGCTAGTATTTTATCAAGGAATGTTGACATCAAGCCCAGTTACAGAATCACCACCATGGTGTTCAACCTATGTTGCACTGTAGTTCTCTGTGTCAGTTTGTAGGACTGTCTTATCCCATACATACTGTGGTGTATGCAGTGGCGTAGCCAAGGGTAGGCCCAGGCCCACCCACTTTGGGCTCAGGCCCACCCAGTAGCAGCACAAGCATGAATGTGGCTGGCAGGGATCCCCAAGCCCCACCAGCTGAGAACTCACAACAACTGTCCCTCTTGAATACCTTGTAAATAGCAGATCTTCGCCTGCAGCAAGCAGCGACAGATATGTACTGTTCGCACTGGCCCCACAGCCTACCCTCTGATGTATTCCAGCCTACGCAGAAATAGGAAGTTGCATCAGAGGGAAGGCTGTGGGGCCAACATGAGAAGTGTGTATTAGTTGCTGCTCGCTGCCAGTGAAAATCTGCTACTTAAAAGGTATGCGGAGGAGGGGGGATGGTTGAGAGACCATATGGCATGCAGGCAAGAGAGGGAGAGACCAAATCACTTGTGGGCAGTGGCGTAACAAGGGGGGTGGGGGTGGGAGGGGCAGTCCGCCCCGGGCGTCAGCTCAGGGGGGTGCTCCCTGCCAGCTCCCCCCCTCGGCGAATCAACACCCCCCCCCCCCCCGACCAGCTCCCGCACCCTACCTTTAAAAAGAATATCGGGAGGCGAGTCGCCCTGCCCTGCACGTAAAAGAAATGTGGACCGTTGGGTCTTTCCTCGCTCTATCTGTCCCGCCCTCCACTGACGCAACTTCCTATTTCCGCAAGGGCGGGACAGACAGTGAGAGAAGGCCCGACGGTCCACATTTCTTTTACGTGCAGGGCAGGGCGCCTCGCCTCCCGATATTCTTTTTAAAGGTAGGGTGCGGGAGCTGGTCAGGGGGAGGGGGTGTCATTGTGCTGCACCCGGGGGAGGGGTGCAACGGCGAACCGCCCCGCCCCGGGTGGCAGCCCCCCCTGCTACGCCACTGCTTGAAGGACAGGGTAGAGTTTTTATTTATTTGTTACATTTATATCCCACGTTTTCCCACCTATTTGCAGGCTCAATGTTCTTTTGCCCACCCAAAATTGGGTGTCTGGCTACGCCCCTGGGTGTATGTGAACTTTTCATCAAGTAGTAATCAAGAAACTCTTCTTGCAGCGGAAATGAGAGACTGAACATATCCTGATACTGGGTAAGAAATTGCTCAACCTGTCCAAACGTGCAATAGACCCTATTGATAAAATTCAAGGTAGCTTCTCACAAGCACACTTGGCTACACTAGTCTAAAATGCACTGACTGCACCAAAATACTTCTGTTTATTATGAGGGCCATTATGCACTTTCTCTTCTGCACAAGAATTTTTGTGAACACCTCACAAAGAGGGATGTGTCTGGAAACCGATTCTTTAGATTTTCAAAGTCTGCACTGATAAGTGAGCTAACGCTTCTAATCACTTGCAGTCAAAAAACCTTTCCAACAGTTTCTCATTACACTAAAAATCATAAGTTCTAACAGGTAAATACTGTACATGGATCTTCTTTCTGTAGGAACTTGTTAGCGGTTAGTAGGTTTATCTCTCTCACAGAACCCTGCAAACAGAACCGAATGTTTTGAACCTTGCTCAGCTTTCATCAATAGAGAGAAATAGCTTCTCAGTCTTGTAAAATGCAGCAATAATCTGCTAAACTAAGATGGACAAGTTTTTGAACCTGTCTCTTAACTACATTGTCTACAGAAAACCCAGCTCAGTTTACCCTTAGTATCTCATTCTCATCAATTCTGGAAAATATTTCCTTTTCAGTGCCCACATGAATGCCTGTAGTAACACATATTTCAGCTACCCAGGTGTTTCTTTTTTAACTAATGTGCATTAATTAGTTAGTGAGAATTAGGGCATATTAACCACTACTGCAGGACCTACCACAGTGCCATAACAGATTAGGTGGGCTAATTTGCATATTAACTGAGTGAGACAGAGAGATACATTATTGTACATAGTGGAACCCTACAGGGACATTGTAGAGAAGTCCTACCTCTAGTCTAGATGTTCCTGTGCTGCCTTGGATGGAGGTCTCCTAAAAGAAGAGCCAATAGTGTGCCAAGGGTTGGATGGTGGGGTCGTCCGCCCCAGGTGTAGGCAGCAAGGGGGTGCATGGAGCAGTCACGCAGCAATCAGCTCTGCCGGTTCCCTGCCCTCTCTGATGATACTTCCTGATCTGGGACAGGGGACCGAAGGAGCCGACAGCAGCGCGTACTGCTCCATGCACCCCCAGGTGGTGAGAATGATGCGCTTCGGGGAGCAGGTGGGTGATGTGCTTTGGGACGAGGAGGGGTGATGCGTTGGGAGGGGTGTAGCTGTGATCCACCCTGGGTGGCAGCCAACCTAGGTATGCTATTGAGGAGAGCATCATCCTGGTGAAGAGCTTTGTCCAGGAGGGAAGGGGTTAGGACAGCTGTTGTAGCTGGTGATTCGATCATTAGGCATGAAGATAACTGAGTGGCTGGTGGACATGAGGATCATATGGTCACTTGCCTGCCTGGTGCGAACCTGGCGTATCTCATGTATCACCTAGATAGGATTTTAGATAGTGCTGGGGAGGAGCCGGCTGTCTTGGTACAAATGGGTACCAATGACATAGAAAAATGTGGGAGAGAGGTCCTGGAAGACAAATTTAGGTTCTTAGGCAGAAAAGTGAAATCCAGATCCTCTGAAACGCTCCCTGTTCCATGCGCAGAATCCAAGAGACAGGCAAAGCTCTGAGGGATTTGGATTTGTTAGGAACTGGGCAGCGGAGTTCCAGTGTCGTCTGTCCCCTCCCTCCCTCTGAGTTCCTGGGTCGTCCCCCCCTTCATCCCTCCGAGTTCCAGGGTCTTCCTCCTCCCTCTGATTTCCAGGGTCATCCCCCCTCCCTTCGAGTTCCAGGGTCGTTCCCTCCCTCTTCGAATTCCAAGGGTTGTCCCCTCACTCCCTTCATCCGAGTTCCAGGGTTGTCCCCTCCCTCCCTCCGAGTTTCAGGTTCCCCCCTCCCTCCGAGTTTCAGGGTTCCCTCCCTTCGAGTTTTAGGGTTCCCCCTCCCTCCCTCTGTCCAAGTTTCAGGGTCCCCCTCCCTCTGTCCGAGTTTGAGGATCCCCCCCCTTTGGAACGCGACGTCACACGTATGAGGGTGTCGTCATCCCTCCCTTGCTCCCTCCCTTCCAGTTCCAGGCCCCCTACCTCCAAATTTTAAAAGTCATCTTCCTTAGTGGATTGCAGGGGATGGTACGAGAGGTAAGGGTGTTGGATCCGCTGGGAAACAGCGATCATAACTACGACATAATGAGGAAAATGGTTAAAAAGAAGCTAAAAGTATCATCTGCATAGTTTAGGACTTTAAATTAGGCATGCACGTTGTTTAAAATACCATCGTGGACGCCTAGACCAGATGCATTCCATGTATTAACAAAGGTGGAAAGAAGAGCAAATGACAGGCAGCAAGTAAAAGAGGCTATTAGAGCCAAAAGAACATCCTTCAAAGAGTGAAAAAGGATCCGAATGAAGAAAATAAGAAGCAACATAAGCACTGTCAAGCTAGATCCAAAGCATTGATAAAGAAGGCTAAAAGAGAATATGACACAGAGAGAAAAACTAATAGTAACATCCTTTCCAGGTATATCAGAAGCAGAAAGCCTGCAAGGGAATCTGTGGGACCATTAGATCATAAAAAAGCAAAAGGGGTGCTCAGGGAGGACAAGGCCAGAGATTGAATGAATTCTTTGCTTCAGTCTTTATGGAAGAAGATGTAAGAAATCTACCACCGGGGTGGAGGAACACAGATGACCCCATGCAATGTGTTTGTTCTCTGGATGTACCAGGCCTTCCTGTTATCACAGATAGAAATCCATTTTTTTCCGTCTTCCCTAGTCCTGCCCAAAACACTCCTAGGCCATCTCTCTTTCCATTCGGGCTTCATAGAGTTGTTATCTGGCCGTTTATGCAATGTGGATCTCTAAATATCCATTTTCAGACGTCCAACATAAGCGCCATAGTAGCTCCAAGCATGTCTATTCACCTGTATTTAGGGCATAGGTTAAAGCATCTTTGTGCTTGCTTAAACAAAATATACTTTACATAGCTTTACATTCAGCAGCTTTTCTACAAGAAATGCTTTCTTTTTGCAGGAAAGCCCTGCGTAAATTGACATGGTTTTAAAGCACCACTGGGACGAAGCTGGAACTTCACAGGCCCATGCCCACCAAAGTAGTAAAGAGAGTCATTTTAGAATAATGGAGATCTGTACATGTGGACAATTTTTCTATCCTGTGTGTCAATCTTCTAATTTTTCCTATAACCTTAAAGCTAAGGTACAACTTGGTCAAGGAAGGAGGGGGGAGTTTATTATTTTACTGGACATTCCCACAGGAAAGCTTTAGGAACAGAAGGGAGAGTAGCACTGCTACTTCCAACAGCTATTTACAACGTCTTAACGGTAATACTAGTCTACTCTTTTTACGTGTTCATAGTTCTTTGAATACAAAGAAAATACATTTGCTTATTTCCGATCTGACGAAGAAGGGCAACCTTCCAAAGCTAATCAAGAAATGTATTAAGTTATGTCCAATAAAAAAGGCATCATCATTTTCTTTTCCATGTTTTATTTTGTTTGATTTCTATTGATAACCTTAAGAGTGGACTAACACGGCTACCACACTCCTCTACTAAAGAAAATACAGAAACTGCTTTTCATAAACCGCTCGGTGCAAACCAATTGAATACAGCTTTTGGGCAATTCACTATTTGTTGGCACATTTCCAACTTTACTTCAAGCTTAAGCCATCTTTTGTTCCCCTCCCCTCATCAGAATGTCAAGCTACTCATAATTCTGTTTTATTCAAAAAGCAAAAGTATCCTTGGATCGGGTATAGGCAGTTGAGGGAAATTCTGTACCACTTTTCAGCTCGAAATACTCAAAGGGATTTTGTTGAGCAGTATAACTGCAACTTAAAATTGTCTATGCAACCAGGCTTCTAGATCTATGAAAATTAAAAGCAGTTTTCTTGTATAATTCTGCACATCTCTTCAACTCCGCATGCTGACCGACAAAAAAACAAAACAAAACTGTCCCATCTTATTTTTTAGGGTTCTAGCATTATATAGACACTTCAAACTGTGTTTTTTTCCTTGCATCTACAAGCTGCTTAGAAGCTGAAGGGGATAATTTGCATCTTGTACTCTGTACTCCTATTAAACACTTCTGGATTTCTTTCACTATTATTGAAACCTCTCTATTGGGATTCCCTAAAGATCCTGTTTCATTAATATCCTTCAAGGATAATCTACACCGAACCATGCGCTCCTGGGTAACTGTCATCCCTGCCCCCCCCCCCCCCCCCCCCCCCCCCCCATCCTATATAATAAAAACCACCTCCAACGTTCTGAAGCTGACTCAGAGAAAGTGAAGCCTTGAAGCTGTAACACTAGGGGGCGCTGTGCTTATGACAACACAAAAGCCACCAGACACAATATGCGGTATATCGCTTTTATTGGTGATACATATGTGAACACATACACCAAGATACTTACAGCACCCACAATTCAGTCAGCATCTGGGAAGACCACCAGGGAAGCACTAGCTCTTCCTCAGAGATTGCAGGGACATCACTGAACAAGGCGTCCCTACGTTCAGGCAAGCTTCTAAAGCAAGTCCCATGCTCTCCCTTCTTTTATAGTGTGAACCAAGGTGCCTTTCCCAGACTTGCACAAGCTGGCATCCCTTAAACAACCAGCCTGTTTCCCAACAGAGAATAACTCTCCCAGACCTGCACAGGTTGAAGGTGCCTTTCCCAGAGGTGCTGGCATCCCTTAAACAACTAGCCTGTTTCCCATAACAGAGAATATCAACACATAATTACAGCCAAAACATTCCACTCATTCCATCCCCAGCTGACCTTCAATCCCATGTATTACATTCCACCCCTTGATATTCTCTGCTTATGAAGAGACAGAAGTATACATAGTATTATGGACCACCGTAGGTCGTTTATGGAAAATCTTATATGAAGATAAAACCCCTGTACAGAATCGATCAGTACAGACTGTACTCTCTGAATGTGGGAACGACCACTCATCAACCGGAATATATCCAGCAAAAAGGGTCTGCAACTGGGTATGCATCCCCAATTGTAGAGCCATCTGGACTCTGTCCCACTGATGCAAAGCGTACAACGTCTGTAATGAACACCAAGTATAATTCAATGCTTTTGTCAAAGTAGTGTCAGTATAATTTTCAAACTTAAAAGTTTGGGCTAATAAATGATTAATGTCTGCTATCGCAGGCACCATTAATTGTCCTGTTCCTGGAATGGCAGGTAACCAATTGGCTAAAATATTCAGTTCAGTATGCAAGTCCTTACCTAGATAGTGTAGCTTACTAAACAGAGTATCTGTATCTACAGTATTCAGAATTCCCAGTCCAGTTCCCGCACCCCCCAAAATAGTATCATACCATGCTCGCCGTACCCTAGTACAGCGAGGCAAGTGTGGAAATGTAACATTGTAAGTTAATACAATCTTTCTATACTGCATAGACATGTTTTTGCATGTAGTGGGAATGCGTGACAGTGGAGCAGGATTAGTCATATTACTAACAGCAAGCAACACATGCAAGAAGTCCATCCAGGGTGTAAAACGGTTTGCAATTGGTGTAGCATTAGTGAAAATCCATTCAGCAGTTCGATTCAAAGTAATATTTACTATAGAGCTGTTACAAGTTTGGAGGAACTGCATTTTGCGTGTCCGATTCCATAGTCTCCATATCTGGTCCCGGAATCCCATAGGCTGGATGCACATAACCCAGGACGTAGCATTATGGATAGTCACATTCACAAAACTGGATGAAACAACTACAAAGCGCTGTTCAGTTTTATGAAACACAGCTTGGGAAGCAGTCACGTTCAATACCGGACATGCAGTATGACATGTATAATTATCTTGCTGTAAGGTCGAGTTATTTTTGTTGCTCCACCAATAGTGGACACGCGAGGTCACTCCCAGCACCCGCTCGCCAGGAGTACGGGCATCGAGTCCCCAACCCAAACAGAGAAACAGTATGCCCTGAAACAAAAAGAAATGGAGAAACACATATAAATCCTATTCCCTTAAATAACAATGATCAGCAGGAACATTCGTCCAACTCTGTTGTCCTGGCTGAACTACTGTAACAGTATTGTCCTCCCCTCGGGCTATAATTTCAGCAGGTTGAGGAGGACCTGGGTGTGCAGGGTCCTGATGCCATACTCGACCACCCACACCCCTCCCAGTAGACCCAAACCCCTGTGTACCTCGCTCAGTGACTCCCACAAAATAAGAAATTTGAGTAAAAGAGGAGGAATTGACAGGAATTATCAACAATTGTTCTATCCTATCCCCAGCCTGCACCATTACATCCTCCTCAGTGTGATTCATCAGAAGGACTATGACCTCCCCCTGATAATCTCTGTCAATGACACCTCCCACAGGAAGTAAGCCACGAAGAGCCCAACTGGAACGGGCCACAATCTGAGCATAATGGCCAGCTGGGAGAGATAAAGCAAACCCGGCTGGAAATTTTGTCACCACTCGGGACGCACAAAGAGTGTCAACGAGGGCTACAAGATCAAAACCAGCAGCGTCAATCGTATGACGGAGCGGTATAACAGCTTTCGGATGTAAGAGCTTAACTCCCAGGGTGACATGTGTACTGGGCAAGACTTGAAGATGGGGAGTCAACATACGCATCAATGGTGTTTCACTCTCCCCTATTGGACGATTATTGAGGATAGTAACTGCTGGGTACAAATATTTGCGCCATTGCGCAAGAGTGTGAATAGGAGTTAATTTCCGGATCTGTGTTTTCAACAGACCGTTCATACGTTCCACAAGACCAGCAGCTTGTGGATAATAGGGAATATGGAAAACCCATTCAATGTTAAATTGGGCGCAAAAGGCAGTAACAGGATGATTTTTGAAATGAGAGCCATTATCACTTTGAATTTGCAGTGGAACGCCATAATGTCTACATATGGATTCCAAAAGAACAATAGTCTGCTGAGCTGTAGCTCTACGACAAGGGTGGACTAGCAAAAATCCGGAATAAGTATCCACGGCAACACAGACATATTGACATCCCTGCGAAATTGGTAAAGGGCCAATATAATCTAGTTGCCAAATTTGGCCAGGGAACTTACCTCGAGCAAGTGTACCTTTGACTGGGTGTGGTATAGGGCGTTTAGTCAAATGTTGACAAACAGGACAGTGAGCAATAACATTTTTAATGGTAGAAAGAGACAATGCTAACCCACGCTGCCGCGCCCAGTGATAGGTGGCTTGCTCTCCGAGATGTCCACATTTTTGATGTGCCCAGCTTGCAATACCGGTCTCTTCTTCACCCCGATGAATAGTAGAATCATCTGTTCCAGAGATGACATTCGTGTGAATAGTAGCTAAGGAATCTGCTGTCTGATTAAAAATATGATCAGAGGTTATAGGGGAAACATGTGCATCAACATGATAGACATAGGCAGAAGTAGATTGCAAAAATTCACTAATTTCTTGCCATAACTGTGATCCCCAAACCAGTTTAGTATGAATATACCAATCATTCTGTTTCCATGTAGGTAACCAGGTTGTTAATCCATTTGCCACAGCCCATGAATCAGTATATATGTATGCCTCTGGCGCATTTTGTTTAAGTACCAGATAGACTGCATATAATTCAGCATATTGACTACTCCCATCTGGGCCCGTGCTCTGCAATATCTGTTGTGTATGAGGATTGTAGGCCACACTTTTCCATGCCCGCTTACCATCAGTATACTTGGCTGTACCATCAGTAAACCAGGCATACTGACGTTGGTCAATAGTTAATTGGTCGTAAGGTACTCCCCATTTAGCAACACGATGGGTGGCACTACCACTACCACCCCCAGACACTAATACTTCCTCCCCCTCACCTACGGGAATCTGAGCAATTTGTTCATGTAATTGCGAGACCCCATTGGGACCACTTTTAGTCTGCCTATTTTGGATGTACCACTTCCACTTTATAATAGATGCCTCCTGTGCATGGCCAATTTTATGGGTATGTGGTTCACTATTAATCCAAGTTAAAATTGGAATTTCTGGTCTCAAAATTACTTCATGCCCCAAAGTTAGTTGTTCACTTTCCACAAGAGCCCAATAACAAGCCAACAATTGTTTCTCAAAGGGTATATATCGTTGAGCTGCATCGGGTAATCTACGTGTCCAAAATCCTAACTGACAACGTTTCCCATCTTGTTTCTGCCACATGCTCCAATTGGCATACTCTGCATGCACTGATACTTGTAATTCAAATGGATCATTGGCACGTATTGGCCACAGACTGACACTTTGTTGTACTACTAACTTGGCTTGGTCAAAAGAATATTGCTCTGTAGCACCCCACTGAAATACGCATTTCTTTCGTGTTACTCTGTATAATGGCTGTAACACCTGCCCCAAGTGTGGGATATGTTTACGCCAAAATCCAAATAACCCAATAAATTTCTGTGTTTGCTGTTTGGTAACCGGTACCGGAAATTCTGCTATTTTGTTTAGTGCTTTCTCAGTAATTTCCTGGTGTCCCTTATTCCAATTAATTTCCAGAAACTTCACTGTCTGGGCGGGTCCCTGGATTTTTGCTGGATTAATTTCCCAACCCTTATTCTTCATGTGTTGTACTAGTTGTTCTAGCCCAGAGGCCACTAACTCCTCTGTATCCCCTTGGATTAGTATGTCATCAATATAGTGGGTTAACTCTAGACCTGGTGGCAACGATAGTGCATCTAGATGTTGCGCTACCACCCTATGACAAATTGTAGGACTATGCAACCATCCCTGTGGCAACCGTGTAAAAGTGTACTGCCTTCCCTGCCACGTAAATGCAAATTGCTCCCAAAATTCCTCTTTTAAGGCTATTGTAAAGAAGGCATTTGCTAAATCTATCACTGCATACCATTTTCCTTTTCTATTTTGTATGTTCTCAATTAAAGTCACAATGTCGGGGACTGCAGCATGCAACGGGGGTGTAACCTTATTCAATTGACGGTAATCTACTGTCATCCACCAGGATCCATCAGATTTCTTAACTGGCCATACTGGATTATTCCATTTGGTAGTAACTGGGACAATAACCCCTACCTCTTGTAATTCCTGTATTGTTCGCGTAATTTCTGCAATACCACCAGGAATCCGATATTGCTTTTGTGCAACTAATTGAGTGGCGGCTGGTATGGTGAGAGGCTCATCAACAATTTTTCCCACTAATACTGCGTGAATGTTATAAGTGGAAATATAGGGGGATCACGTGGTGCGATGAGAGGGTGAGACGTGCTTTTGCTCTCTCCGAGGCCCCGACACACTAAACTCTCAAAATAACCCTACAGCGCTGGAATTATAACATCACTGGAGCAGCGGAGGCCAGTTGAATATATATGGACAAATATTTAGAAACGCCAGCTAAAGGTATGGCGAATAAAGGGGCTAAAAAAGAGAAAGAAAAGCCGAGAGCATCGGAAGTTGGGGCAGAGAAGTCGCCATCTTGTGCTGGGCCGACTTTCTCGGCAGAACAACTGGCGCAGATGACGGAGGTGATTATAACAGCGATGGAGCCCAAGTTTGAAAAATTGGCCAGTCAATACGAGGCCTTTGAAGCGCGACTCACGGAGACCGTGAAGAGGACCGGAGAACTAGAAAAGAGGGTATCAGATCTAGAAGACACGACCAACCCGATGCAGGCAGCCCTCAAAAAACTTACTGGCACGGTAGAATCCCTGTCCGCAAAACTAGATGATTTAGAGAATAGATCCCGACGGTCGAATTTGCGGATCGTGGGACTGCCAGAGTCAATTGGAGATCGCGTACTGGCAACAACACTAGAGCGTTGGCTGGCTTCGGAGTTTGCCTTGTCGGACTCGTCAGGGCCGCTCTGCCTGGAACGAGCGCACCGCGTGGGTCGAATCAAAGATGGCAGGCAATTACCTCGCGTGGTGATCTTAAAAGTCCATAACTACCTGCACAAAGCAGAAATCCTACGTGGGTATCGGTTAAAGCGAGACGAGGTAAAGTTTGATGGGCACCTTATACGTATATTTCAAGACTATTCTGCCCAGCTACAAGACAGACGGAGGCAATTCACTCCAGTGTGTAAGCAGCTGGCCACGCTCAACGTTGAATTTATGCTCCTATACCCAGCCATACTAAAGATCAAACAGGACAACAATTGGAAAAGTTTCGAGTCCATTCATGAAGCAAAGGAGTTTGTCTGCAGCATTGAAAGGGACCAAAGAGAAGCAAAGAGCAGCTCATCAGGAGACTGAAAGCCGTTGCATTAAGGTTTGACTGGCTGAGTGTGCAGGCTAAAGCTGTAGAAAATACACTGCTGGGGGTTATATAGAATTATGTTGAAGCAAACAAGTTGTGGGGGCCTCGAGCAAAGAAGTGTTCCCTAATGTCACAGTTGGGGAAGTGTTTAAGGGGGGGGGTGGGTAGTGGGGAAGAATTCTGGGAGGGAGGGGGGAGGGTGAGACATGTGAGTAGACAGAAAGGAAGAGACAGGAAGAAGAAATATGGAAGACTAGACTATTGGGGTGTAGAGAGGGGCAAGGTTAAAGAAAGTAAAAGAAGTAAGGTGAAACAGAGGACCCTAAGGGTGAGGCTGGGCGCCCTGGGGTGGTGTGTACTAAGTACGCTGAATGTAACCTCTGGAAAAGGACCTGGCTAGATCAGGACTCAAAAAGGTACGCCTGGTTTCATGGAATGTGTGTGGTATCACATCCCCAGTAAAACGCACAAAAATATTAGCGGCCCTTAAACATCATGGAGCACAAATAGCCTGCTTACAGGAAACAAGGCTGTCACGAGAGGAACACAAAAAATTAAAGAGGCATTGGGTAGGAGAGATGTTCTGTTCCCCAGCAATGGGATGAAAAGGGGGAGTTGCAATTTTGATACATAAATCCCTTGCGTGCACAGCCAAGCTGAGGTTCAAAGATGGGGAGGGGAAGTACCAAGGGTTCAAATAAACATGCAAGGAAAGGAGTTACTATTGGTAGCAGTTTATGCACCCCTGGTGAAAAGCAGAAGTTTCTACACGCAGCTGCTACATAGATGTCAGCAATACATACACCTGCCCCTGATAATAGCAGGAGATATGAATCAGGCATACGATGCACAGATAGACAGGTCCAGTGGGATGACCCAGGGTGGTAAAAGTGGAGAGACCATATTAGAATCTTTCTGTACATTAGCAGGGATAATAGACCCCTGGAGATTATTACATCAGGAAGAAAGAGACTACACGCATACATCCAGAGTACATCGAACGCAATCCAGACTAGATTATATATTTATGTCCCCAACATTGTTCCCTCAAGTGTTAGATGCCCAAATAGGCCCGGAGGAAATCTCCGATCACGCAATGATATGGACAGACTTAGAGGCACAGTCTTTTTTTCAGAAGTCCTCAGGCTGGAGATTCCCCGCATATCTTTACTCCTCCCCAGACTTTAAGAAATATATCTGTGAGAGATGGGAGGAATACCAAAGAAATAACGAGTGCCATTTGGAAGACCCGGGCCTTTTCTGGTCAGCGGCAAAAGTGGTGCTAAGGGGAGACATAATAGCGTATGTATGTAAGCGTAATCGATGTATTAATCAACAAGTTATCGCTTCAGAACGCAAACTGAGGGAGATGAAGAGAGCATACACTAGAACCCCCACTCCAGCATGCTATGATGCTCTTATGGTGGCACGGACAGCGCTCAACAGCCTCCTACATGAGAGAATGACGCGATCCCTTGTATATCGGAAATTTAGGCTCCAGAAATTTGGAGATAAAGTCGGTGCATATCTGGCCAAAGTAGTGAAAAACACTAGGAAACAACACTTTATCACAGCTTTGCGCACATGGGAAGGCGGGGTTTCCACTAATATAGATGAGGTAGCTGAATTATTTAAAGAACATTTTGCAACACTCTACAAAGAGGTAGGGGAGAAAGAACCATTAGGGACCAGAACATCAGACTATCTAAAGACCTCGGGAATGCCTAAATTCTCAACAAACGAGATCGAGGCCCTAAACGCTCCAATAACTGCAAAAGAAATTATGCAGGGCATTAAAACACTCCGGCTTCACACTGCACCTGGGCCAGATGGCTATACCAGTGAATTTTATAAGATGCTTCAAAACCAGGTGGTGGCACCATTGATAGATGTATATAACGAAGCGGTTCAACAGGGTACCTTCCCCCGACATGCAAACTCAGCCCTGATTAGCTTGATCCCTAAACCAGGGCGAGACCCCTTGCAGCCCGGCTCATACAGGCCAATATCACTAATTAATGTAGATATAAAAATTTTGTCCCGAATTCTGGCAGACAGACTGGCTTTGAGCCTGCCTCATGTTGTACACACAGACCAAGTAGGTTTCGTTAGAGGACGGAAATCTGTACTTAATGTGCGGAAGCTGCTAGCAGTACTGATGCATGCGAAAGAGACAGATACAAACAGGCTAATGGTCAGCTTAGATGCGGAACGTGCATTTGTTGTAGTCAAGTGGCCGTTTATGCTTGAGACGCTGCGTTGGGTGGGAGTCCAAGGCTGGTTCTTTGAGGCAGTCCAGGCACTTTATACATCGCCAACAGCTGCCATTTTGGTTAATGGTATTCGGACAGGAGAGTTTAGGATTGAGCGGGGGACGCGTCAGGGTTGCCCGCTCTCCCCTTTACTATTTGTGCTCACACTGGAACCACTGTTATGCGTAATTAGAAACACAAAAGCAATCAAAGGAGCACAACTCCCTGAACATATGATTAAATTATTGGCATATGCAGATGACCTTATGCTCCTTTTAGATGACCCCCAAGTGTCACTGGAGGCCTTACTTAAAGTGGTAGGGGAATATGGAGAGTTATCAGGTTTCAGACTTAATCATACAAAGTCCTTGGCAGTGCCGATGAGTGAAGAGGTTCAAACAAGGTGGCAGGGGCAGTTTCCTTTGAAATGGGGGACTGAACAGTTGAAATATCTGGGGGTTGTGATACCCATTGACCCTTTACGGCTTTACAATGAAAATGTATTACCGCTACTCATTGAGACCAGGCGTACACTTCAAAAATGGGGGAAGGCTCCGCTTTCCCTGACTGCTAAGATCGCCCTGTTTAATATGATGGTGGCCCCTCGTTGGTTATACACCTTTCAAATGCTCCCGTTATACTTAAGACAGAGAGAAGAAAGGGTCCTGTCTAGAGCGATACAAACATTTTTGTGGCGAGGCCTGAGACCGAGGCTCCCAATTAGTGTTCTACACAAGCCTAAAACGCATGGAGGAATGGGCCTATTAAGTATAAGATACCTCACGATAGCTAGCTCCATGAGGCACATAAGAGATTGGCTGGTGGGGGGCCAGGAATTCTCAGCAACCTCCATAGAATCATCTGCTTTCCCGACGGTGCACCTCGGCTGGCTGCTGCACTCGGGTAAGCAAAACCCAGACATTAAGATCTCTACAAATTTGTTTTTGACATCTGCTAGAGCAGCTTGGAGATGGCTATGTAGAAGGCATGGCTTTTCAGCGAGTTCAACGCCGTTCTTGCCAATATATCATAATCCAGACTTCCCGGTGGGAACAACTTCAGGAGTGTTTGCTCGTTGGCGGCAGAAAGGTATTCAATTCTTTTATCAAATAATTAACGAAGAAGGACAAATGCAACCTTTTAAAGATTTACAAAGAGAATACGCACTGCCAGCTTCAGATGTGTTTGCTTATTTGCAAGTGAAACACTATGCCACATCAGTGGGCTGGATCAACCTATGTGAAGATGTTCAAGACGCACTGAGCACAGCCCTGACATTGGGATCTCAAAATGAAGTCCCGCTAAAGTACCATCATAAACATTTGTTAGATACCACAGAGGACATAGATTATAAGAAGAAGGCACAGGACTGGTCTGCAGACCTGGCAGCGGAGGTGACGGACAGTGTGATACAAAACTTTTTGATGTCCGCACTCTGCACCTCGCCATTCGCACGATATTGGGAACTGCAATATAAATTTGTACTCCATTTATATGTATCACCACGCAGAGCCCGGAGAGCAGGATATGGAGCAACGGGAAATTGTCCAAAATGCATAGCCCCAATGGCTACTTTGGGACATATGTTCTGGGCCTGTTCGAGAGTGCAACGATTCTGGAAGCAAGTGCTCGAAGCAGTATGGATATGTTGGCATAGAAAGACAGTGTTACAGCCATTGATCCTATTTGAAGTATACAGATATGCCAAGCCGGCATTGCCGGGATATCGCGGATTTCTACAACGCGCGATATTGATAGGAAAGAAAGTGATCTTAAATGGTTGGATGGACCGGAAGGGACCGAACATTACTCAATGGAGAATACTGATGATAGATCTATCCAAATTGGAACGATGCGCAGTCCGAGACCTAAACTCAGAAGATGGAAGGCGACTGCAACAGACCTGGGGCAAATTCTGGAATACGCTACAACCATCAGCAAAGAGACATTTACTTGCCACCTAACTCCCAATGCTCTTCCTTACTGTTATATTTAGAAGATAATAAGGGAAGGGGGGAAGGGGTGGGGATGGGGGGGGGGGGGGTTGGGAAAGAAGGGAGGGAGTTAATAGTTATATAATGTTAGATAGCAAAGAACTAACATGTAAATTTCCAGATGGATGTAACTGTATTTGATTTGCTGTCAATAAAAATCATTGAAACATAAGTGGAAATATACTTCAAACGCCGGGGAACTGCGGGAGACGTTCCAAATTGCCAACTTCCCCCTTCAATAGTAAGTTTTAAACCTCTCAGAATATCCATACCAATTATATATTCTGGCACTGGCGTAATCATCACAGCATACTTTTGGAGCTGTAAATCCCCAATTTGCATAGCCAATTGTGTTTCCACTGCAGGAATACTCTTCCCCCCGAATCCTACAATATTACACTTTGGTCCTTTAAACTTAGAAGGGTTACCAGCTATAATCGTTGCTTCTGCTCCGGTATCTATCAAAGCTCGTACTTGTTGAAAATTTCCCGGACTCCATTGTATTACAACATCAATATAGGGACGCAGATCAATTTTTACATTGCATCCCCGTACTAGTCAATCCTCTCTAAACGGATTGGTTTCTGCTTTAGATGGGGGCAGAGTAGTAGTAGATGGAAGTGTCATTCTCTGCAGGAGAGTACGGACCTCATGATACAAATCTGAATAGTCCGGACCCTCCACAGGTGGGGCTGAAGGAAGTTTTTCTTTTCCCACTGTCCGGGTTTTCCGAACCGGTTTCATCCCTCTCTTATCCAATCCTAATTTTTTATATTGCTGCCATAACTCTCCAGTGGGAATTCCATCTATTTTCTCCCAAGCCACCCCCGTTTGTAGTAGAGCGGCAAAGATATCCTTACGAGATACTCGCTCTACCACTGAACCTTGCCCCTTCGGCCCTTCCCCAATTCTCTGCCCCTCATTATTTTTCCTATCTGTCAGCTTCAGACTCCAATCCCCCAAATCTCCTAATTGCTCGATTTTATCCATAATGCCCTCCAACGGGTTATCTGTTTCATTCATCGAGTCAAAATAACTTGTTTATACATTGGAGGAGACCCTTTAATTACTTTGTTTCTAATTGCCGCTGACATAGGCACTTGGGTAAGTGTATCCATCTGTCCTGTGACAATACACACTTTCATTGCCTCTTCCTTTAATCGCTGGATACAGTCTTTCAAATATACTAAGGCTTGTCATCCCCAGGCCAATCTGATTCTAAAGGGTACTTTCTACGACACCCTGTTCCCACTAACTCAATCAGAGTAGTAGCCTCTGACCCATTCCCATCAGGCATTGCTAAACTATGTTCCCGAAATGCACTTTGAATTATAGCATCTCGAGATAAAGGTATAAATTTCAAACAGTCCTCAGTGTCCATCCGTATCCCCATTGCCCCAGTATCATGCAGCCTTACACACCAAGCAATAAGGGATTCATTTGGACGCTGCTGGAATTGCTGCATGATATTGAGAATTTCTTGTTGCGTATAGTCTTCTGCTAAATCCATGCGCACTGGTGCTGCCCCACCCAACTGTGCTCGTCGCCGAATTATCGGCTTCATTTCCAGAGCAGCACTTTCCTCACCCCCTGACTCACTCTCGGGTGTGGAAGACCAGATATCCCCATCCCACGTCTCAGGATCCCATCCGTTAGGATTCTGTGTGGCAGTAGCCATCACCTTTGCAACCTTTACCTTACTCACACGCCCTCTCCTTTTCCGATACTTATACTGCGCTACTCGCACCGCCGCCCGCTCAGCAATTTGCTGGTACCCCGTACACTTATCCATCATCAATTTGCCCTGACACTGTGACGTTACCAAGTTGCTTTTCAATGTCAGAATCTCAGCCTGTGATTCCAACAGCTTCTGTTGTAATAACAGATTCTGCTGGTGCATCAGGCGATATGCCGACAACAAAATCCACCCTCTCCGACCCACCGTTCTTAACTCTTTCCCTTTAACCACAGGGGCATTTTGTAAACATTTCAACACATCCTCACACATTCCCTCTCCTAAACATACCTCCCAATTCTCACTCAACCCCGTATCTGTCACCCATTCTGTTGCCAATGCCTGATATGGGTATTTATCCCATCCAGGAATTGCGAACAGCTGCGGAAGCTGTGCCTGCACAGCCTCCTGATGAGATTTGCTCTTCTTCCCTTTCTTCAACATATTCACAAAACAATAAAACAAGTATATATTCACAAATGTAATCACCGTAACAACAATGCGATATCCTGCCGACTACGCCAAATTGTAACACTAGGGGGCGCTGTGCTTATGACAACACAAAAGCCACCAGACACAATATGCGGTATATCGCTTTTATTGGTGATACATATGTGAACACATACACGAGATACTTACAGCACCCGCAATTCAGTCAGCATCTGGGAAGACCACCAGGGAAGCACTAGCTCTTCCTCAGAGATTGCAGGGACATCACTGAACAAGGCGTCCCTACGTTCAGGCAAGCTTCTAAAGCAAGTCCCGTGCTCTCCCTTCTTTTATAGTGTGAACCAAGGTGCCTTTCCCAGACTTGCACAAGCTGGCATCCCTTAAACAACCAGCCTGTTTCCCAACAGAGAATAACTCTCCCAGACCTGCACAGGTTGAAGGTGCCTTTCCCAGAGGTGCTGGCATCCCTTAAACAACTAGCCTGTTTCCCATAACAGAGAATATCAACACATAATTACAGCCAAAACATTCCACTCATTCCATCCCCAGCTGACCTTCAATCCCATGTATTACAGAAGCATTCGTGCTCCAGCTGTAACCATCTCCTGAAATGACGTCACGCACTTCCATGTTCGTACACACCAATCACTGGAAAGGAATGCTGCACAGTTGCCACACAACGGAACGCGACGTCACACGCATGAGGGTGCCGTAGTCCCTCCCTCTCTCCCTTCCAGTTCAAAGCCCCTACCTCCAAATTTTAAAAGTCAACTTCACTTACGAAGTCGGGTTTACGGTGGCCGACAGCAGCAGCGGTAACAGGCATGCAGGCTCCACCCTTCTCTCTCTTTCACCTCTGGTCCCGCCCTTGAGGGCGTGACCAGAGCTGAGAGAGAGAGAGAAGGGCCGAGACTGCACGCCTGTTACCGCTGCTGCCGGCCGCCATACACCCGACTTCGTTAAGTGAAGATGAGTTTTAAAATTTGGAGGTAGGGGGCCTGGAACTGGAAGGGAGGGAGGGATGACGACACCCTCATAAGTGTGACGTCGCTTTCCAAGGGGGAGATCCTCAAACTCGGACAGAGGGAGGGGGACCCTGAAACTTGGACAGAGGGAGGGAGGGAGGGGGAACCCTGAAACTCGAAGGGAGGGAACCCTGAAACTCGGAGGGAGGGAGGGAGGGAGGGAGGGGGGAACCTGAAACTCGGAGGGAGGGAGGGGACGACCCTGGAACTTGGAGGAAGGGAGGGAGGGGACAACCCTGGAATTTGAAGAGGGAGGGAATGACCCTGGAACTCGGAGAAAGGGAGGGAGGGGACAACCCTGGAGTTCGAAGAGGGAGGGAATGACCCTGCAACTCGGAGGAAGGGAGGGAGGGGACAACCCTGGAACTCGGAGGAAGGGAGGGAGGGGACAACCCTGGAATTCGAAGAGGGAGGGAATGACCCTGGAACTCGGAGAAAGGGAGGGAGGGGACAACCCTGGAACTCGGAGGGAGGGGGGGAAGACCCTGGAACTCAGAGGGACGAAGGGAGGGACAACCCTGGAACTCGGAGGGAGGGAGGGATGTAGGGGACGACCCTGGAACTCGGAGGGAGGGAGGGGACAGACGACCCTGGAACTCAGAGGGAGGGAACAACCCTGGAACTCGGAGGGAGGGACAGAGGGAGGGGGACGACGACCCTGCAACTTGGAGGAAGGGAGGGAGGGAGGGGGGGGCCCATGGCACACACTCTCATTCTCACACACACACTCTCTCTCACACAGACACACTCGCACCCAGTCTCACTCTCTCTCTGTCACACACACACACACTCGCACATTCACTCTCTCTCTTTCACACAGTCACTCTCACACACACTCTCTCTGAAACATACACATTCCGAGGAAAACCTTGCTAGCGCCCGTTTCATTTGTGTCAGAAACGGGCCTTTTTTACTAGTTGTTGTATAAAAGTTGCTCTATCTTCTTTTCAATTGTTAGCATCAGCAGCCTGGAGTCCATCCTTTCAGATCAGGCTCTGCTGCCCAGTTCCTAACAAACCCAAATCCCTCAAAGCTTTGCCTGTCTCTTGGATTCTGCGCATGGAACGGGGAGCGTTTCAGAGGATCTGGATTTCAGCTTTCTGCCTAAGAACCTAAATTTGTCTTCCAGGACCTCTCTCCCACATTTTCCTATGTCATTGGTACCCATTTGTACCAAGACAGCCGGCTCCTCCCCAGCACTATCTAAAATCCTATCTAGGTGATGCATGAGATACGCCAGATTCTCACCAGGCAGGCAAGTGACCATATGATCCTCATGCCCACCAGCCACTCAGTTATCTTCATGCCTAATGATGGAATCACCAGCTACAACAGCTGTCCTAACCCCTTCCCTCCTGGACAAAGCTCTTGGAGATACATCCTCAGTGCAAGAGGATATTGCATCCCCTGGTGGGCAGGTCCTGACTACAGGATTCCTTCCTACTTCACAAGGATGATGCTGACCTCAATAGCATACCTAGGGGTGGATCACTGCTACACCCCTCTCAACGCATCACCCCTCCTCGTCCCAAAGCACATCACCCACCTACTCCCCGAAGCACATCATTCTCACCACCTGGGGGTGCACGGAGCAGTAGGCGCTACTGTCGGCTCCTTCGGTCCCCTGTCCTAGATCAGGAAGTATCATCAGAGAGGGCAGGGATCCGGCAGAGCTGATTGCTGCGTGACTGCTCCGTGCACCCCCTTGCTGCCTACTCCTGGGGCGGACCACCCCACCATCCAACCCTTGGCACACTATTGGCTCTTCTTTTAGGAGACCTCCATCCAAGGCAGCACAGAAACATCTAGACTAGAGGTAGGACTTCTCTACAATGTCACTGTAGGGTTCCACTATGTACAACAATGTATCTCTCTGTCTCCCTCAGTTAATATGCAAATTAGCCCACCTAATCTGTTATGCCACTGTGGTAGGTCCTGCAGTAGTGGTTAACATGCCCTGATTCTCACTAACTAATTAATGCACATTAGTTTAAAAAAACCCTCCTGGGTAGCTGAAATATGTGTTACTACAGGCATTCATGTGGGCACTGAAAAGGAAATATTTTCCAGAATTGATGAGAATGAGATACTAAGGGTAAACTGAGCTGGGTTTTCTGTAGACAATGTAGTTAAGAGACAGGTTCAAAAACTTGTCCATCTTAGTTTAGAAATAGCTGTCAGCACATTATTGCTGCATTTTGCAGGTCTGAGAAGCTATTTCTGTCTATTGATGAAAGCTGAGCAAGGTTCAAAACATTCCGTCCTGTTTGCAGGGTTCTGTGAGAGAGGTAAACCTACTGTTCCACCAGGCTGGCCTCCCAGAATTAGCACCGCTAACAAGTTCCTACAGAAAGAAGATCCATGTTAGAACTTATGATTTTTAGTGTAATGAGAAACTGTTGGAAAGGTTTTGTGACTGCAAGTGATTAGAAGCGTTAGCTCACTTAACAGTGCAGACTTTGATAATCTAGAGAATCGGTTTCCAGACACATCCCTCTTTGTGAGGTGTTCACAAAAATGCTTGTGCAGAAGAGAACGTGCATATCGGCCCTCATAATAAACGGAAGTAGTTTGGTGCAGTCAGTGCATTTTAGACTAGTGTAGCCAAGTGTGCTTGTGAGAAGCTACCTTCAATATTATCAGTAGGGTCTATTTCACTTTTGGTCAGGTTGAGCAATTTCTAACCCAATATCAGGATATGTTCAGTCTCTCAGTTCAGCTGCAAGAAGAGTTTCTTGATTACTACTTGATGCAAAGTTCACATACACCACAGTATGTAAGGGATAAGCCAGTCCTATATCTGTTCCCCAGATATACGTTTAGTGGCCAAAAATGTTAGATGTAATGGATTAAAAAATACATATTTAACTGATTGGTATCTGATAACACATTTACATGGAAATCTTAGAAAGAAAGCAGCCCCAATCTGAAGGTCTTCTGGTTTCATTATGGTTTGCGACGACGTTGAGTTTCCCTTGAGACATCTGGTAACAGTCCTATCTTAAAGCCCCCCCAAAAAAAGTTTTTTCTCTATTCTTAAAAAAGAGTTTCAACAATCAATCTTTATCTAGCATTTATGCCACTGTAGCCAACACATACACCACAGTATGTATGGGATAAGACAGTCCTACAAACTGACACAGAGAACTACAGTGCAACATAGGATGGACACCATGGTGGTGATTCTGTAACTGGGCTTGTTGTCAACATCTCTCTATATAAAACGCACCTCCAACGTTCTAATGAAGCCTCTGTTAGCCAAAAGTGAAGGGGGTGAGATCGCATTGTGTCTGCCCCGCTCACGCGTCAAACGTGATGACGTCGAGGGCGGAGCAATGACACTCAACCAATCGCAACGCTCGGCAGCGAAGCGTCAGGGAAGGAGGCTGCGCTCTCGACGTCTAGCCTTCCCTTCGCTGTGTTCCGCCTTCTTCTGACGTCAAGGATGACGTCAAAAGAAGGCGGAACACAGCGAAGGGAAACCTAGACGTCGGGAGCACCGCCTCCTTCCCTGACACTTCGCTGCCAGAACCGCCACGGAGGTTAATTTAAAAACAAGAAAAAAAAAAAAAACATGTTGGGGGGAGCGAAGAGGGTGGCCACAAAAGAACAACAATGGGAGCGGGAGGGCAGGGGAGAAACGACAGCATGGATGCGAAGGGGGGGGGGAGAAGAGGGCGGCCCAGGCTGCGACATGGGAGAGAGAGGAGCATGGATGCAAGGGGGGGTCATGGAAGGGAGACAGGGGACTTGCTGGAAAAGGATGAATGGAGGCGGCAGGGGACAGAGGAGCATGGATGGGCATGGATTGGGAGGGCAGGGCTCAGGGAGAGAGGGCAATTGCTGGAAAGGGATGAATGGAGGGGGCAGGGGACAGAGGAGCATGGATGGGCATGGATTGGGAGGGCAGGACTCAGGGAGAGAGGGAAATTGCTGGATAGGGATGAATAGAGGGGACAGATGGGCATGGATGGATATGGATTGCAGGGCAGGCCTCAGGGAGAGAGGGCAATTGCTGGATAGGGAAAAATGGAGGGGGCCAGGTGACAGATGAGCATGGATGGGCATGGATTGGAAGGGCAGGACTCAGGGAGAGGGGAATTGCTGGATAGGGATGAATGGAGGGGCCAGGTGACAGAGGAGCATGGATTGGAAGGGCAGGACTCAGGGAGAGGGGAATTGCTGGATAGGGATGAATGGAAGGGACAGATGGCCATGGATGGATATGGATTGCAGGGCAGGCCTCAGGCAGAGAGGGGAAATGCTGGATAGGGAAAAATGGAGGGGCCAGGTGACAAAGGAGCATGGATGGGCATGGATTGGAAGGGCAGGACTCAGGGAGAGGGGAATTGCTGGATAGGGATGAATGGAGGGGACAGATGGCCATGGATGCATATGGATTGCAGGGCAGGCCTCAGGGAGACAGCGGAATTGCTGGATAGGGATGAATGGAGGGGCCAGGTGACAGAGGAGCATGGATTGGACTCACACTTTCACTCTGACTCTCAAACACTCACACTCACATACACTCTCCCAAACATACACACTCCGAGGAAAACCTTGCTAGCGCCCGTTTCATTTCTGTCAGAAACGGGCCTTTTTTACTAGTTCCTTGATAAAATATTGGTGCACCTACAATTTCAATGCACTACAGGGGTGTAACCAGCAGCTCATTTTGGGGAGGGGACCAGTGGTGGTCACTCTCCCCACCCCCCCATTAAAAATCTTGCCTTCGTTGGCAAGAATGCCCCAGCCCTACCAGCTGAAGACATTTGATACCTGAACCCTCTCTCTCCTTGGTGGAGTTGCCTCCAGTTCTGGAGGGGGACTGAGCCCAAAGTGGGGACCAAGGCTCCCCATAGCCCCGCCATACCTATTGACCTGGTGGGTTATTGCAGCATCAGTGAGAGTCCGCCGAGATGTAGGAACAGTGAGATCCCATGAGGAAACAGCAGCAAAAACCTAATGAGAAAACTGTTGGAAAGGTTTCGTGGCTGCAAGTGATTAGAAACGTTACCTCACTGAGAATCGGTTTTCAGACACATCCCTCTTTGTGGACTGGTTCACAAAAATGCTTGTGCAGAAGTTAGAAGAGAGAGTGGATATCGGTTCTCATAATAAACAGAAGTTCGTTTGTGTAGTCACTGCATTTTAGACCAGTGAAGCCAAGTGTGCATGTGAGAAGCTACCTTGAACTTTATTAATAGGATCTATTGCACCTTTACAGGTTGAACACTTTCTTACCCAATATCAGGATATGTTCAGTCTCACCCCACCTGAGAGAGAGAGCAGCTGCAAGAAGAGTTTATTGATTACCAGTTGATGCAAAATTCAGATATACCACAGTTTGTTTGGGATAAGGCAACCCTACAAACTGACACAGACATCTACAGTGCAACATAGGATGGACACCATGGTGGCGATTGTATAACTGGGCTCCACGTGTGACCCAGTGTCACATGCTAAACACCAATTCTATCATGAGAGCTTGATGTCAACATTTCATCATAGGTGCACCAATGGCAGATTATACTAGTATTCTAACATTATTATGCACTACAGGGGCGTAACCAGCAGCTCATTTTGGGGAGGTCCAGGGGTGGACTGAGGGACCATGTGGAGGAGTGGCCTAGTGGTTAGGGTGGTGGACTTTGGTCTTGAGGAACTGAGTTCGATTCCCAACACAGGCAGCTCCTTGTGACTCTGGGCAAGTCACTTAACCCTCCATTGCCTGCCGCATTGAGCCTGCCATGAGTGGGAAAGTGCGGGGTACAAATGTAACAACAACCATGAATGTTCTCTCCACTCTCCCCCACCCCATTAAAAATCTTGCCTCTGCTAGCAGGGATACCCCAGCCCTTCACATTTGATACCTGAACCTTCTCTCTCTTTGGAGGGGGTCTGAGCCCAAAGTGGGGGCCAAGGCTCTCCATAGCCATGCCACCCCTATTGACCTGGTGGATTATTGCAGCACACATTGCATGTAACTGGCACCTTGCCCGTGTGTACCTTTTTATTTTAACTACCATTTTATAGGATTTTAATTTAATCTTCATTTTTTGCAGGCAAATGGCAGTATTATTTGCTTAAGTTGCAGTGCAATTGATTTAGTAATATTGATGTAGTTTTTTTTACCCCACCTAAAATATTTAGATAGTGGGGATTTACTATTTAAAAAAATTAACATACACCCCCTTTGCACTTCTACACGACCTTATAGAATCGCAATAGCAAGTCTTATGCACGGAAGTTGCAGTTTTTCCAGCAATTACACACATAGGGCATTTGTGACCGTTGAGGCCTAATTACAGTATTATTCTGTGCTAGTAAATCTCACTGTTTGGGATGGGCCACTCTTGGCATCTCTGCTGCTAATCTTGGATCAACCATGGAGAACTTCTAGTTCTGCTCATCTATCTCATGTATACCTCAGGGCAAATGGACGATGTGACTTACATACATATCCTTCCTTCACGTAATTGCAAACAAGCATCACTGTGTACTTTTCTCACAGAAAGGCATAATCAGGTGTAGGATACTGGAATCTGCACTAGGTTTGGTACCTGGACAGTTCCCAAGATGATAAGTAACCTTTAAATTATTACAGAAATCTCCATATTTACTAAACTCGGAACATTCACAGCTCCTTCACTCCTCCGCAGATCAAGTCAGAACCTTCTCAGCTTCACATTTTATTCCGTGCATTATCAAAGCTGATTCTGGTAGCCTACTAGCGCTTTCCAGGGAAGCTATCTCAGAGACCTTCTCATTATTTTATCTACTCAGCGAAACATCAACTATATAAGTGCACTTGTCTTGGTCTTTTTTGCATTGCATGGGGTCATCTGTGTTCCTCCACCCCGGTGGTAGATCTCTTACATCTTCTTCCATAAAGACTGAAGCAAAGAATTCATTCAATCTCTGGCCTTGTCCTCCCTGAGCACCCCTTTTGCTTTTTTATGATCTAATGGTCCCACAGATTCCCTTGAAGGCTTTCTGCTTCTGATATACCTGGAAAGGATGTTACTATTAGTTTTTCTCTCTGTGTCATATTCTCTTTTAGCCTTCTTTATCAATGCTTTGGATCTAGCTTGACAGTGCTTATGTTGCTTCTTATTTTCTTCATTCGGATCCTTTTTCCACTCTTTGAAGGATGTTCTTTTGGCTCTAATAGCCTCTTTTACTTGCTGCCTGTCATTTGCTCTTCTTTCCACCTTTGTTAATACATGAAATGCATCTGGTCTAGGCGTCCATGATGGTATTTTTAAACAACGTGCATGCCTACTTTAAAGTCCTAAACTATGCAGATGATACTTTTAACTTCTTTTTAACCATTTTCCTCATTATGTCGTAGTTATGATCGCTGTTTCCCAGCGGATCCAATACCGTTACCTCTCGTACCATGCCCTGCAATCCACTAAGGACTAGATCTAAAATAACTCCCCCCCACTCTTGTCGGTTCTTGAACAGTTGCAAGCCAATAGGAGCCTTGGTCACGTGACCCTAGCCTCAGTATTTTCTCAGTCTCCCAGCAGGTAGGAAGTGAGCCCATTAGTCTCTCTTGGTTGGTCTTTAACTTTTTCTGTTTGCTCTTTATTCTGTGCCGGGGGGGGGGGGGGGGATTCTTTAGAGGCTTGTTAGGTATTTAGCAATGTTACATTTCAGCCTCTGGGGTGTTAAACTCGGGTGTCCCGAGTCCCTCCCCCTTTTTCCTCCCCATCTCCCTTTGAAAATAATAAATAAATAAAAGAAAGAAAGAAAGAAAAAGGGAAGGGCTACCCTTGTTGCTAGAAGGGGGTATTGCCTTTGGGAGAGGCAGCCAGTATTAAATAAATAAATAAATACAAAGAGAGATAAGAGAAGCAGTGCTTTCCCCAGTGACCTAACCAGCAGGCAGCTCTGTTTAGTTCTCTGTGAGTGCTCTCTTGTAGCTGATCAGCTATTCTGTATCTCATTCACCGGCAGAATTAAGCCTCTCATCTCTGTCAATATATAGTAGATTTTTATTCTTTTTGTTACCGGTAGTTGTACGAGCGGGGCTTTAGTTAAAAAAAAAAAAGGTGCGAACCGCTGACGCGCATGCACTTGTTTTGTTCCGATATTGCTGAAAAGCTCCAGAGCTCTGCTGTCTATCGGCGTTGCGGACTTAACGCCGCCGGCTCTTCTACAGTTGGCTCTTGTTTTTTTTATTTTTTCGATGTGGCTTCAGGGCCTGTGCTTCTTCCGGTTCACAAGTCTGTTTCGCCAGCTGTTAGGTCTTCGCTGTCCCTCTGTACTCCACTTGTTGCGGAGGTGTCAGGCACGCTCTCGGGGGCAGCGAAAGTGGCGCGAACAGCGGCCATTTTCAATTATCCTACGTTTTTTCAGTCGGGTGATCGCTCTGCTGTAGACAAGGCTGCAAGTCCAGACGAACCTGATTCAGGAGCTCTGGTACACTCCGGAGTCACTCAGGCAGGGGGATTTTCCCCTGTGTTTGTTCTCCGGATGTACCAGGCCTTCCTGTTATCACAGATAGATATCCATTTTTTTTCCGTCTTCCCTAGTCCTGCCCAAAACACTCCTAGGCCGTCTCTCTTTCCATTCGGGCTTCATAGAGTTGTTATCTGGCCGTTTATGCAATGTGGATCTCTAAATATCCATTTTCAGACGTCCAACATAAGCGCCATAGTAGCTCCAAGCATGTCTATTCACCTATATTTAGGGCATAGGTTAAAGCATCTTTGTGCTTGCTTAAAGAATTGTAAAACAAAATATTACTTTTTCTATCAAGCCATATACTTTGCATAGCTTTACATTCAGCAGTTTTTCTACAAAAAATGCTTTCTTTTTGCAGGAAAGCCCTGCGTAAATTGACATGGTTTTAAAGCACCACTGAGATGAAGCTGGAACTTCACAGGCCCATGCCCACCAAAGTAGTAAAGAGAGTCATTTTAGAATAATGGAGATCTGTACATGTGGACAATTTTTCTATCCTGTGTGTCAATCTTCTAATTTTTCCTATAACCTTAAAGCTAAGGTACAACTTGGTCAAGGAAGGAGGGGGGAGTTTATTATTTTACTGGACATTCCCACAGGAAAGCTTTAGGAACAGAAGGGAGAGTAGCACTGCTACTTCCAACAGCTATTTACAACGTCTTAACGGTAATACTAGTCTACTCTTTTTACGTGTTCATAGTTCTTTGAATACAAAGAAAATACATTTGCTTATTTCCGATCTGACGAAGAAGGGCAACCTTCCAAAGCTAATCAAGAAATGTATTAAGTTATGTCCAATAAAAAAGGCATCATCTTATTTTCTTTTCCATGTTTTATTTTGTTTGATTTCTATTGATAACCTTAAGAGTGGACTAACACGGCTACCACACTCCTCTACTAAAGAAAATACAGAAACTGCTTTTCATAAACCGCTCGGTGCAAACCAATTGAACACAGCTTTTGGGCAATTCACTATTTGTTGGCACATTTCCAACTTTACTTCAAGCTTAAGCCATCTTTTGTTCCCCTCCACTCATCAGAATGTCAAGCTACTCATAATTCTGTTTTATTCAAAAAGCAAAAGTATCCTTGCATCGGGTATAGGCAGTTGAGGGAAATTCTGTACCACTTTTCAGCTCGAAATACTCAAAGGGATTTTGTTGAGCAGTATAACTGCAACTTAAAATTGTCTATGCAACCAGGCTTCTAGATCTATGAAAATTAAAAGCAGTTTTCTTGTATAATTCTGCACATCTCTTCAACTCCGCATGCTGACCGACAAAAAAACAAAACAAAACTGTCCCATCTTATTTTTTAGGGTTCTAGCATTATATAGACACTTCAAACTGTGTTTTTTTCCTTGCATCTACAAGCTGCTTAGAAGCTGAAGGGGATAATTTGCATCTTGTACTGTGTACTCCTATTAAACACTTCTGGATTTCTTTCACTATTATTGAAACCTCTCTATTGGGATTCCCTAAAGATCCTGTTTCATTAATATCCTTCAAGGATACTCTACACCGAACCATGCGCTCCTGGGTAACTTTCATCTCTGCCCCCCCCCCCCCCCCCCCCATCCTATATAATAAAAACCACCTCCAACGTTCTGAAGCTGACTCAGAGAAAGTGAAGCCTTGAAGCTGTAACACTAGGGGGCGCTGTGCTTATGACAACACAAAAGCCACCAGACACAATATGCGGTATATCGCTTTTATTGGTGATACATATGTGAACACATACACCAAGATACTTACAGCACCCGCAATTCAGTCAGCATCTGGGAAGACCACCAGGGAAGCACTAGCTCTTCCTCAGAGATTGCAGGGACATCACTGAACAAGGCGTCCCTACGTTCAGGCAAGCTTCTAAAGCAAGTCCCGTGCTCTCCCTTCTTTTATAGTGTGAACCAAGGTGCCTTTCCCAGACTTGCACAAGCTGGCATCCCTTAAACAACCAGCCTGTTTCCCAACAGAGAATAACTCTCCCAGACCTGCACAGGTTGAAGGTGCCTTTCCCAGAGGTGCTGGCATCCCTTAAACAACTAGCCTGTTTCCCATAACAGAGAATATCAACACATAATTACAGCCAAAACATTCCACTCATTCCATCCCCAGCTGACCTTCAATCCCATGTATTACATTCCACCCCTTGATATTCTCTGCTTATGAGGAGACAGAAGTATACATAGTATTATGGACCACCGTAGGTCGTTTATAGAAAATCTTATATGAAGATAAAACCCCTGTACAGAATCGATCAGTACAGACTGTACTCTCTGAATGTGGGAACAACCACTCATCAACCGGAATATATCCAGCAAAAAGGGTCTGCAACTGGGTATGCATCCCCAATTGTAGAGCCATCTGGACTCTGTCCCGCTGATGCAAAGCGTACAACGTCTGTAATGAACACCAAGTATAATTCAATGCTTTTGTCAAAGTAGTGTCAGTATAATTTTCAAACTTAAAAGTTTGGGCTAATAAATGATTAATGTCTGCTATCGCAGGCACCATTAATTGTCCTGTTCCTGGAATGGCAGGTAACCAATTGGCTAAAATATTCAGTTCAGTATGCAAGTCCTTACCTAGATAATGTAGCTTACTAAACAGAGTATCTGTATCTACAGTATTCAGAATTCCCAGTCCAGTTCCCGCACCCCCCAAAATAGTATCATACCATGCTCGCCGTACCCTAGTACATCGAGGCAAGTGTGGAAATGTAACATTGTAAGTTAATACAATCTTTCTATACTGCATAGACATGTTTTTGCATGTAGTGGGAATGCGTGACAGTGGAGCAGGATTAGTCATATTACTAACAGCAAGCAACACATGCAAGAAGTCCATCCAGGGTGTAAAACGGTTTGCAATTGGTGTAGCATTAGTGAAAATCCATTCAGCAGTTTGATTCAAAGTAATATTTACTATAGAGCTGTTACAAGTTTGGAGGAACTGCATTTTGCGTGTCCGATTCCATAGTCTCCATATCTGGTCCCGGAATCCCATAGGCTGGATGCACATAACCCAGGACGTAGCATTATGGATAGTCACATTCACAAAACTGGATGAAACAACTACAAAGCGCTGTTCAGTTTTATGAAACACAGCTTGGGAAGCAGTTACGTTCAATACCGGACATGCAGTATGACATGTATAATTATCTTGCTGTAAGGTTGAGTTATTTTTGTTGCTCCACCAATAGTGGACACGCGAGGTCACTCCCAGCACCCGCTCGCCGGGAGTATGGGCATCGAGTTCCCAACCCAAACAGAGAAACAGTATGCCCTGAAACAAAAAGAAATGGAGAAACACATATAAATCCTATTCCCTTAAATAACAATGATCAGCAGGAACATTCGTCCAACTCTGTTGTCCTGGCTGAACTACTGTAACAGTATTGTCCTCCCCTCGGGCTATAATTTCAGCAGGTTGAGGAGGACCTGGGTGTGCAGGGTCCTGATGCCATACTCGACCACCCACACCCCTCCCAGTAGACCCAAACCCCTGTGTACCTCGCTCAGTGACTCCCACAAAATCAGAAATTTGAGTAAAAGAGGAGGAATTGACAGGAATTATCAACAATTGTGCTATCCTATCCCCAGCCTGCACCATTACATCCTCCTCAGTGTGATTCATCAGAAGGACTATGACCTCCCCCTGATAATCTCTGTCAATGACACCTCCCACAGGAAGTAAGCCACGAAGAGCCCAACTGGAACGGGCCACAATCTGAGCATAATGGCCAGCTGGGAGAGATAAAGCAAACCCGGCTGGAAATTTTGTCACCACTCGGGACGCACAAAGAGTGTCAAAGAGGGCTACAAGATCAAAACCAGCAGCGTCAATCGTATGACGGAGCGGTATAACAGCTTTCGGATGTAAGAGCTTAACTCCCAGGGTGACATGTGTACTGGGCAAGACTTGAAGATGGGGAGTCAACATACGCATCAATGGTGTTTCACTCTCCCCTATTGGACGATTATTGAGGATAGTAACTGCTGGGTACAAATATTTGCGCCATTGCGCAAGAGTGTGAGTAGGAGTTAATTTCCGGATCTGTGTTTTCAACAGACCGTTCATACGTTCCACAAGACCAGCAGCTTGTGGATAATAGGGAATATGGAAAACCCATTCAATGTTAAATTGGGCGCAAAAGGCAGTAACAGGATGATTTTTGAAATGAGAGCCATTATCACTTTGAATTTGCAGTGGAACGCCATAATGTCTACATATGGATTCCAAAAGAACAATAGTCTGCTGAGCTGTAGCTCTACGACAAGGGTGGACTAGCAAAAATCCGGAATAAGTATCCACGGCAACACAGACATATTTACATCCCTGCGAAATTGGTAAAGGGCCAATATAATCTAGTTGCCAAATTTGGCCAGGGAACTTACCTCGAGCAAGTGTACCTTTGACTGGGTGTGGTATAGGGCGTTTAGTCAAATGTTGACAAACAGGACAGTGAGCAATAACATTTTTAATGGTAGAAAGAGACAATGCTAACCCACGCTGCCACGCCCAGTGATAGGTGGCTTGCTCTCCGAGATGTCCACATTTTTGATGTGCCCAGCTTGCAATACCGGTCTCTTCTTCACCCCGATGAATAGTAGAATCATCTGTTCCAGAGATGACATTCGTGTGAATAGTAGCTAAGGAATCTGCTGTCTGATTAAAAATATGATCAGAGGTTATAGGGGAAACATGTGCATCAACATGATAGACATAGGCAGAAGTAGATTGCAAAAATTCACTAATTTCTTGCCATAACTGTGATCCCCAAACCAGTTTAGTATGAATATACCAATCATTCTGTTTCCATGTAGGTAACCAGGTTGTTAATCCATTTGCCACAGCCCATGAATCAGTATATATGTATGCCTCTGGCGCATTTTGTTTAAGTACCAGATAGACTGCATATAATTCAGCATATTGACTACTCCCATCTGGGCCCGTGCTCTGCAATATCTGTTGTGTATGAGGATTGTAGGCCACACTTTTCCATGCCCGCTTACCATCTGTATACTTGGCTGTACCATCAGTACCATCAGTAAACCAGGCATACTGACGTTGGTCAATAGTTAATTGGTCGTAAGGTACTCCCCATTTAGCAACACGATGGGTGGCACTACCACTACCACCCCCAGACACTAATACTTCCTCCCCCTCACCTACGGGAATCTGAGCCTAATGGCTGTCTACAGTGCCGGGGTGCCGCGTTTCAGCCATGTTTCAATTTTTTTTTTAATCTTCTTTTTCTTTGTGTAGCGTAGCAGCCGCTGCTGCTCAACAGGAGAAGCAGCAGCGGTCGGAAATAGGGGCTGGTGCTGCGTGCGTCGCGACTTCGCGGGAAACTTGGCAGGGAGAGAGAGAGGGAAACCAACAGAGGGAAGGATTGGGGAGAGAGAGAGAGAGGGAAACCAACAGAGGGAAGGATTGGGGAGAGAGAGAAAGAGGGAAACCAACAGAAGGAAGGATTGGGGAGAGAGAGAAAGAGGGAAAACAACAGAGGGAAGGATTGGGGAGAGAGAGAAAGAGGGAAAACAACAGAGGGAAGGATTGGGGAGAGAGAGAAAGAGGGAAACCAACAGAGGGAAGGATTGGGGAGAGAGAGAAAGAGGGAAAACAACAGAGGGAAGGATTGGGGAGAGAGAGAAAGAGGGAAACCAACAAAGGGAAGGATTGGGGAGAGAGAGAAAGAGGGAAAACAACAGAGGGAAGGATTGGGGAGAGAGAGAGAAAGAGGGAAAACAACAGAGGGAAGGATTGGGGAGCGAGAGAAAGAGGGAAACCAACAGAGAGAAGGATTGGGGAGAGAGAGAAAGAGGGAAACCAACAGAGGGAAGGATTGGGGAGAGAGAGAAAGAGGGAAACCAACAGAGGGAAGGATTGGGGAGAGAGAGAAAGAGGGAAACCAACAGAGGGAAGGATTGGGGAGAGAGAGAAAGAGGGAAAACAACAGAGGGAAGGATTGGAGAGAGAGAGAAAGAGGGAAAACAACAGAGGGAAGGATTGGGGAGCGAGAGAAAGAGGGAAAACAACAGGGAAGGATTGGGGAGAGAGAGAAAGAGGGAAAACAACAGAGGGAAGGATTGGGGAGAGAGAGAGAGGAAAAACAACAGAGGGAAGGATTGGGGAGAGAGAGAAAGAGGGAAAACAACAGAGGGAAGGATTGGGGAGAGAGGGAAAACAGAGGGAAGGATTGGGGAGGGAGAGGGGAAAACAGATGGAAGGATGGGGAGAGAGAGGGAAAAACAGATGGAAGGATGGGGAGAGAGAGAAAGAGGGAAACCAACAGAGGGAAGGATTGGGGAGAGAGAGGGGAAAACAGATGGAAGGATGGGGAGAGAGGGAAAAACAGATGGAAGGATGGGGAGAGAGAGAAAGAGGGAAACCAACAGAGGGAAGGATTGGGGAGAGAGAGGGGAAAACAGATGGAAGGATGGGGAGAGAGGGAAAAACAGATGGAAGGATGGGGAGAGAGAGGGAAAAACAGATGGAAGGATTGGGGAGAGAGGGGAAAAACAGATGGAAGGATGGGGAAAGAGAGAGGGAAAACAGATGGAAGGATTGGGGAGAGAGGGGAAAAACAGATGGAAGGATGGGGAGAGAGAGAAAGAGGGAAACCAACAGAGGGAAGGATTGGGGAGAGAGAGGGGAAAACAGATGGAAGGATTGGGGAGAGAGGGGAAAAACAGATGGAAGGATGGGGAAAGAGAGAGGGAAAACAGATGGAAGGATTGGGGAGAGAGGGGAAAAACAGATGGAAGGATGGGGGAGAGAGAGAAAGAGGGAAACCAACAGAGGGAAGGATTGGGGAGAGAGAGGGGAAAACAGATGGAAGGATGGGGAGAGAGGGAAAAACAGATGGAAGGATGGGGAGAGAGGGGAAAACAGATGGAAGGATTGGGGAGAGAGGGGAAAAACAGATGGAAGGATGGGGAGAGAGAGAAAGAGGGAAACCAACAGAGGGAAGGATTGGGGAGAGAGAGGGGAAAACAGATGGAAGGATGGGGAGAGAGAGGGAAAAACAGATGGAAGGATTGGGGAGAGAGGGGAAAAACAGATGGAAGGATGGGGAAAGAGAGAGGGGAAACAGATGGAAGGATGGGGAGAGAGAGGGGGGAAAAACAGATGGAAGGATGGGGAGAGAGAGAGAGGGAAAAACAGATGGAAGGCTGGGGAGAGAGAGAGGGAAAACGGAAGGATAGGGAGAGAAAGAGGGAAGACGCTGGATGGAAGAATGCAGAAAGAAATAGGGGAGACACTGGAAGAATGGGGAGAGAAAGCAGAGCTGCTGGATGGAAAAGGGGAATAGAGAAAGACTGGAGAATAAGAGGAAGGGGCATGGGGAGAAAAAGGGTGAGGAAAAGATGAAAAGCCACAGGTAGATGAAGGAAATTAAAGAATGGATAGTAAGAATGAATTAAATCTGGACAGAGAGAGAGCCTGAAAAATATTGAAGAAAGCAAAGAAAAAGGAGACAAAAATGACAAATGGCACAGAAGAGTTAAGCGAAAACAAAGGAAAGGAGAATCACAGACTGGGACCAATATGGAAAGAAAAACAGTCACCAGACAACAAAGGTAGAAAAAAATCATTTTATTTTCATTTTAGTGTTTGTAATATGTCCAATTTGAGAATTTACATTGGCTGTCTTATTTTGCACTGGGTATACTGGAGCTGTAAGAGTTTACAGAGATTATTTATAATGAAAAAAAATCACGTTATTTTTTTCTCCTATAGTACTGTAATATTTTCAATGATGTCTGTTTATATGCGCCATGGCTGGTATAGGGGGTGTGGTTAATATGGGTGTGGCTATCATAGGGGTGGAGCCATATGTGGTGACCCCGCCCATAATGAGTACCAGCACCTTTTTTTTCTACAAAAAAGCACTGGTTGTTCACGTCATAAGAGGTTTGCTTTTGTCATCGTCTCCAGTCAAACCTCCACCAGTGTCATGGGATCTCAACATCATTCCCACCCAGCTGATGAAAGAGCCTTTAGTTGTTCGCTTCATGAAAGGTTTGCTTTTGTCAAAGCTTCCTGTCAAACCTCCACCAGTGTCATGGGATCTCAACGTCATTCTCACCCAGCTAATGAAAGCTCCTTTTGAGACACTGAATTCCTGCTATCTGAAGTACTTGACCTGGAAGGTCATTTTTCTTGGTGGCTGTTACTTCAGCTCTGGGGTCACTAAGCTTAAGGCCTCAGTAGTGGATGCACCTTATACTAAGTGTCATCATAACAGAGTAGTTCTCCGCATGCACCCTAAGTTCCTGCCAAAGGTGGTGTCGGAGTTCCATCTGAACCAGTCGATTGTCTTGCCAACATTCTTTCCCCGACCTCATGCCCATCCTGGTGAAAGCGGCTTGCACACCTTGGATTGCAAGAAAGCATTGGCCTACTACAGGGAGCGGACAAGGCCCCACAGACAGTTCGCCCAGCTTTTTGTATCTTTTGATCCGAACAGGATGGGGTCGCCATTGGGAAATACACCTTTTCAGTTTGGCTGGCAGATTGCTTTTCATTCACTTATGCCAAGTTTGGGCTGGCCTTGGAGGATCATGTCACATCTCATAATGTCAGAGCCATGGCTGTGTTGGTAGACCACTTGAGGTCTCCACTGAAGAAATTTGCAAGGCTGCAATGTGGTCTTCAGTCCATATATTCATATCACATTACTGCCTTGAGCAGGATACCCAACGCGACAGTTGGTTTGGGCAGTGCAGCAGAATCTGTTTGGAGTCTAGAATCCAACTCCACTCTCCTAGGCTCGTTTTATTCTGTTCCAGGCTGCACTCTCATTCAGATTGTATATAGTTTCAGGTTAATCTCTGTTATGTCCTCACCGTTGCGAGGCCCAATTAACCAATGTTTGATGTTTTCGGTGAGCCTGGATGCTAGGTTTTCCCCACTTCTGAGAAGAAAGAAGCCTGCTTGTCCTCGGAGAAAGTGAAGATACTTACCTGTAGCAGGTGTTCTCTGAGGACAGCAGGCTTCATAGTCTCACAATCCGTCCCACCTCCCCTGAGTTGTCTCCTTGGTTATTTTTGCCTTATATTTTGCTTTAGTATTAAACTGAGGAGACTGCGTTTGCACGGTGGGCGGGAAGGCACTTGTGCTTCTGAGGGGCAGCGCGACTGGTGCTCCACAAATGTCTCTTTTTAGCTTTGGCAAAATGAAGGACCGAGCAACACGGATCGGCGTCACCCACTTGTGAGAATGTGAAGCCTGCTGTCTTCGGAGAATACATGCTACAGGTAAGTATCTTTGCTTTTCTGATGATAGGATGTGCTAAGAGCAAAATCTTAATACACTTTATTACGATATAGTGGAATTAGAAAAGGTGCAGAGAAGGGCGACGAAAATGATAAAGGGGATGGGACAACTTCCCTATGAGGAAAGGCTGAAGCGGCTGGGGCTCTTCAGCTTGGAGAAAAGACGACTGAGGGGAGGTATGATAGAGGTCTATAAAATAATGAGTGGAGTGGAATGAGTAGACGTGAAGCATCTGTTTATGCTTCACGTCTACCCGTGGGGGCATGTGATGAAGCTACAAAGTAGTAAATTTAAAACGAATCGGAGAAACGTTTTCTTCACTCAATGTGTAATTCAACTCTGGAATTTGTTGCCAGAGAATGTGGTAAAGGCAGTTAGGTTAGCGGAGTTTAAAAACGGTTTAGACGGCTTCCCAAAGGAAAAGTCCATAGACCATTATTAAATGGACTTGGGGAAAATCCATTATTTCTGGGATTAGCAGTATATAATGTTTTGTACTTTTTTGGGATCTTGCCAGCTGTTTGTGACCTGGATTGGCCACTGTTGGAAACAGGATGTTGGGCTTGATGGACCTTTGGTCTGTCCCAGTATGGCAATACTTATGTACTTATATACTTATGTACAAGACGCCCCTTATGTTGCTACAAGACGGTTCTAAATATCAAAGATCCTGACTATAAGTGGATTCATTCATCCACAGAGCAAGGGCAGGGCTCTGATTAGTGACAAACTTCAGCTGGTGGGGCTTCAGCATCCCTGCCAGCAAAGAAATGATGGAAGGGGGGGGGGGGGGTACAAGCAGCAACACAACACCCAGGGTCAGGAGGGGGACTGAGAGGAAATGCTTGCCCTCCTTCCACCAAATCAACTTCTTGCTACAGTACTGGTTAAGAGGCAGAGGTGCACCTGCTGTTCTAACAGGCTGTCCTCCCAGAGAGTTTAGCAAAGCTAACAGTTCCTACAGAGGGAAGATCTTTGTATTTACTTGGTAGAAGGTCTGATTTTTAGCCTAATGAGAAAACTGTTGGAAAGGTTACGTGGCTGCAAGTGATTAGAAACGTTAGCTCACTGACAATCGGTTTTCAGACACATCCCTCTTTGTGGACTGGTTCACAAAAATGCTTGTGCAGAAGTTAGAAGAGAGAGTGGATATCGGTTCTCATAATAAACAGAATTTCGTTTGTGCAATCACTGCATTTTAGACCAGTGAAGCCAAGTGTGTATGTGAGAAGCTACCTTAAACTTTATTAATAGGATCTACTGCACTTTTAAAGGTTGAATACTTTCTTACCCAATATCAGGATATGTTCAGCCTCTCTCCACCTGAGACAGAGATGGAAGAAGAGTTTCTTGATTACCAGTTGATGCAAAATTCACATATACCACAGTATGTTTGGGATAAGGCAACCCTACAAACTGACACAGACATCTACAGTGCAACATAGGATCAACACCATGGTGGCAATTTTATAGGATTTTAATTTAATCTTCATTTTTTTGCAGGCAAATGGCAGTATTATTTGCTTAAATTGCAGTGCAATTGATTTAGTAATATTGATGTAGTCTTTTTTACCCCACCTAAAATATTTAGATAGTGGGGATTTACTATTAAAAAAAATTAACATACACCCCCTTTGCACTTCTACACGACCTTATAGAATCGCAATAACAAGTCTTATGCACGGAAGTTGCAGTTTTTCCAGCACTTACACACATAGGGCATTTGTGACCGTTGAGGCCTAATTACAGTATTAATCTGTGCTAGTAAATCTCACTGTTTGGGATGGGCCACTCTTGGCATCTCTGCTGCTAATCTTGGATCAACCATGGAGAACTTCTAGTTCTGCTCATCTATCTCATGTATACCTCAGGGCAAATGGACGATGTGACTTACATACATATCCTTCCTTCACGTAATTGCAAACAAGCATCACTGTGTACTTTTCTCACAGAAAGGCATAATCAGGTGCAGGATACTGGAATCTGCAAAAGGTTTGGTACCTGGACAGTTCCCAAGATGGTAAGTAACCTTTAAATTATTACAGAAATCTCCATATTTACTAAACTCGGAACATTCACAGCTCCTTCACTCCTCTGCAGATCAAGTCAGAACCTTCTCAGCTTCACATTTTATTCCGTGCATTATCAAAGCTGATTCTGGTAGCCTACTAGCGCTTTCCAGGGAAGCTATCTCAGAGACCTTCTCATTATTTTATCTACTCAGCGAAACATCAACTATATAAGTGCACTTGTCTTGGTCTTTTTTGCATTGCATGGGGTCATCTGTGTTCCTCCACCCCGGTGGTAGATCTCTTACATCTTCTTCCATAAAGACTGAAGCAAAGAATTCATTCAATCTCTGGCCTTGTCCTCCCTGAGCACCCCTTTTGCTTTTTTATGATCTAATGGTCCCACAGATTCCCTTGCAGGCTTTCTGCTTCTGATATACCTGGAAAGGATGTTACTATTAGTTTTTCTCTCTGTGTCATATTCTCTTTTAGCCTTCTTTATCAATGCTTTGGATCTAGCTTGACAGTGCTTATGTTGCTTCTTATTTTCTTCATTCGGATCCTTTTTTCACTCTTTGAAGGATGTTCTTTTGGCTCTAATAGCCTCTTTTACTTGCTGCCTGTCATTTGCTCTTCTTTCCACCTTTGTTAATACATGGAATGCATCTGGTCTAGGCGTCCACGATGGTATTTTTAAACAACGTGCATGCCTACTTTAAAGTCCTAAACTATGCAGATGATACTTTTAGCTTCTTTTTAACCATTTTCCTCATTATGTCGTAGTTATGATCGCTGTTTCCCAGCGGATCCAATACCGTTACCTCTCGTACCATGCCCTGCAATCCACTAAGGACTAGATCTAAAATAACTCCCCCCCACTCTTGTCGGTTCTTGAACAGTTGCAAGCCAATAGGAGCCCTGGTCACGTGACCCTAGCCTCAGTATTTTCTCAGTCTCCCAGCAGGTAGGAAGTGAGCCCATTAGTCTCTTGGTTGGTCTTTAACTTTTTCTGTTTAATCTTTATTCTGTTTTCTCTTTATTCTGTGCCGGGGGAATTCTTTAGAGGCTTGTTAGGTATTTAGCAATGTTACATTTCAGCCTCTGGGGTGTTAAACTCGGGTGTCCCGAGTCCCTCCCCCTTTTTCCTCCCCATCTCCCTTTGAAAATAATAAATAAATAAAATAAAGAAAGAAAGAAAAAGGGAAGGGCTACCCTTGTTGCTAGAAGGGGGTATTGCCTTTGGGAGAGGCAGCCAGTATTAAATAAATAAATAAATACAAAGAGAGATAAGAGAAGCAGTGCTTTCCCCAGTGACCTAACCAGCAGGCAGCTCTGTTTAGTTCTCTGTGAGTGCTTTCTTGTAGCTGATCAGCTGTTCTGTATCTCATTCACCGGCAGAATTAAGCCTCTCATCTTTGTCAATATATAGTAGATTTTTATTCTTTTTGTTACCGGTAGTTGTACGAGCGGGGCTTTAGTTTAAAAAAAAAAAGGTGCGAACCGCTGACGCGCATGCACTTGTTTTGTTCCGATATTGCTGAAAAGCTCCAGAGCTCTGCTGTCTATCGGCGTCGCGGACTTAACGCCGCCGGCTCTTCTACATTTGGCTCTTGTTTTTTTTATTTTTTCGATGTGGCTTCAGGGCCTGTGCTTCTTCCGGTTCACAAGTCTGTTTCGCCAGCTGTTAGGTCTTCGCTGTCCCTCTGTACTCCGCTTGTTGCGGAGGTGTCAGGCACGCTCTCGGGGGCAGCGAAAGTGGCGCGAACAGCGGCCATTTTCAATTATCCTCCGTTTTCTCAGTCGGGTGATCGCTCTGCTGTAGACAAGGCTGCAAGTCCAGACGAACCTGATTCAGGAGCTCTGGTACACTCCGGAGTCACTCAGGTAGGGGGATTTTCCCCTGTGTTTGTTCTCCGGATGTACCAGGCTTTCCTGTTATCACAGATAGAAATCCATTTTTTTTCCGTCTTCCCTAGTCCTGCCCAAAACACTCCTAGGCCGTCTCTCTTTCCATTCGGGCTTCATAGAGTTATCTGGCCGTTTATGCAATGTGGATCTCTAAATATCCATTTTCAGACGTCCAACATAAGCGCCATAGTAGCTCCAAGCATGTCTATTCACCTATATTTAGGGCATAGGTTAAAGCATCTTTGTGCTTGCTTAAAGAATTGTAAAACAAAATATTACTTTTTCTATCAAGCCATATACTTTGCATAGCTTTACATTCAGCAGTTTTTCTACAAAAAATGCTTTCTTTTTGCAGGAAAGCCCTGCGTAAATTGACATGGTTTTAAAGCACCACTGAGACGAAGCTGGAACTTCACAGGCCCATGCCCACCAAAGTAGTAAAGAGAGTCATTTTAGAATAATGGAGATCTGTACATGTGGACAATTTTTCTATCCTGTGTGTCAATCTTCTAATTTTTCCTATAACCTTAAAGCTAAGGTACAACTTGGTCAAGGAAGGAGGGGGGAGTTTATTATTTTACTGGACATTCCCACAGGAAAGCTTTAGGAACAGAAGGGAGAGTAGCACTGCTACTTCCAACAGCTATTTACAACGTCTTAACGGTAATACTAGTCTACTCTTTTTACGTGTTCATAGTTCTTTGAATACAAAGAAAATACATTTGCTTATTTCCGATCTGAGGAAGAAGGGCAACCTTCGAAAGCTAATCAAGAAATGTATTAAGTTATGTCCAATAAAAAAGGCATCATCTTATTTTCTTTTCCATGTTTTATTTTGTTTGATTTCTATTGATAACCTTAAGAGTGGACTAACACGGCTACCACACTCCTCTACTAAAGAAAATACAGAAACTGCTTTTCATAAACCGCTCGGTGCAAACCAATTGAACACAGCTTTTGGGCAATTCACTATTTGTTGGCACATTTCCAACTTTACTTCAAGCTTAAGCCATCTTTTGTTCCCCTCCCCTCATCAGAATGCTACTCATAATTCTGTTTTATTCAAAAAGCAAAAGTATCCTTGGATCGGGTATAGGCAGTTGAGGGAAATTCTGTACCACTTTTCAGCTCGAAATACTCAAAGGGATTTTGTTGAGCAGTATAACTGCAACTTAATATTGTCTATGCAACCAGGCTTCTAGATCTATGAAAATTAAAAGCAGTTTTCTTGTATAATACATAGTAACATAGTAGATGACGGCAGAAAAAGACCCGCACGGTCCATCTAGTCTGCCCAACAAGATAAACTCATATGTGTATACCTTACCTTGATTTGTACCTGTCTTTTTCAGGGCACAGACCGTATAAATCTGCCCAGCAGTATTCCCCGCCTCCCAACCACCAGTCCCACCTCCCTTCTCCATCACAGACCGTATAAGTCTGCCCTTGATTTGTACCTTACCTTGATTTGTACCTGTTTTATTTTATTTCAGGGCACAGACCGTATAAGTCTGCCCAGCGGTATTCCCCGCCTCCCAACCACCGGTCCCGCCTCCCATCTCCATCTCAGACCGTATAATCTGCCCAGCAGTATTCCCTGCCTCCCAACCACCAGACCCGCCTCCCATCATTGGCTATGGTACAGACCGTATGTCTGCCATCTACTATCCTCGCCTCCCAACCACCAACCCCTCTTCCCCCCACCTGCTCCTCAATCCAATTTTGGCTAAGCTTCTGAGGATCTATTTCTTCTCACAGGATTCCTTTACGTATATCCCACGCATGTTTGAATTCCGTTACCGTTTTCATCTCCACCACCTCCCGCGGGAGGGCATTCCAAGCATCCACCACCCTCTCTGTGAAAAAATACTTCCTGACATCTTTCCTGAGTCTGCCCCCCTTCAATCTCATTTCATGTCCTCTCGTTCTACCACCTTCCCATCTCTGGAAAAGATTTGTTTGCGGATTAATACCTTTCAAATATTTGAACGTCTGTATCATATCACCCCTGTTCCTCCTTTCCTCCAGGGTATACATGTTCAGGTCGGCAAGTCTCTCTTCATAAGTCTTGGAATGCAAATCCCATACCATTCTTGTAGCTTTTCTTTGCACCGCTTCCATTTTTTTAACATCCTTCGTAAGGTACGGCCTCCAAAACTGAACACAATACTCTAGGTGGGGCCTCACCAATGTCTTATACAGGGGTATTAAAACCTCTTTTCTTCTGCTGGTCACACCTCTCTCTATACAGCCTAGCAATCTTCTAGCTACGGCCACCGCCTTGTCGCACTGTTTCGTCGCCTTCAGATCCTCAGATGCTATCACCCCAAGGTCCCTCTCCCCGTCCGTACCTATCAGACTCTCCCCGCCTAACACATACGTCTCCCTTGGATTTCTACTCCCTAAGTGCATCACTTTGCATTTCTTCGCATTGAATTTTAATTGCCAAACGTTAGACCATTCTTCTAGCTTCCGCAGATCTTTTTTCATGTTTTCCACTCCCTCCGGGGTGTCCACTCTGTTGCAAATCTTGGTGTCATCCTCAAAAAGGCAAACTTTACCTTGTAACCCTTCGGCAATGTCACTCACAAATATATTGAATAGAATCGGCCCCAGCACCGATCCTTGAGGCACTCCACTACTCACCTTTCCCTCCTCCGAGCGAACTCCATTTACCACCACCCTCTGGCGTCTGCCCGTCAACCAGTTCCTAATCCAGTTCACCACTTCGGGTCCTATCTTCAGCCCATCTAGTTTATTCAAGAGCCTCCTGTGGGGAACTGTGTCAAAAGCTTTGCTGAAATCTAAGTAGATTACGTCCATAGCACTTCCTTGATTTAATTCTCCTGTCACCCAGTCAAAGAATTCAATGAGATTCGTTTGGCACGATTTCCCTTTGGTGAAACCATGTTGTCTCGGATCTTGCAACTTATTTGCTTCCAGGAAATTCACTATCCTTTCCTTCAGCATCGCTTCCATTACTTTTCCAATAACCGAAGTGAGGCTTACCGGCCTGTAGTTTCCAGCTTCTTCCCTATCACCACTTTTGTGAAGAGGGACCACCTCCGCCGTTCTCCAATCCCTCGGAACCTCTCCCGTCTCCAAGGATTTATTAAACAAATCTTTAAGAGGATTCTGCACATCTCTTCAACTCCGCATGCTGACTGACAAAAAAAAACAACAAAACTGTCCCATCTTATATTTTAGGGTTCTAGCATTATATAGACACTTCAAACTGTGTTTTTTTCCTTGCATCTACAAGCTGCTTAGAAGCTGAAGGGGATAATTTGCATCTTGTACTGTGTACTCCTATTAAACACTCCTGGCTTTCTTTCACTATTATTGAAACCTCTCTATTGGGATTCCCTAAAGATCCTGTTTCATTAATATCCTTCAAGGATACTCTACACCGAATCATGCGCTCCTGGGTAACTGTCATCTCTGCCCTCCCCCCCCCCCCCCCCATCCTTTATAATAAAAACCACCTCCAACGTTCTGAAGCTGACTCAGAGAAAGTGAAGCCTTGAAGCATTCGTACTCCAGCTGTATCCATCTCCTGAAATGACGTCACGCACTTCCGTGTTCGTACACACCAATCACTGGAAAGGAACGCTGCACAGTTGCCACACAACGGAACGCGACGTCACACGCATGAGGGTGCCGTAGTCCCTCCCTCCCTCCCTTCCAGTTCAAGGCCCCTACCTCCAAATTTTAAAAGTCAACTTCACTTACGAAGTCGGGTTTACGGTGGCCGACAGCAGCAGTGGTAACAGGCATGCAGGCTCCACCCTTCTCTCTCTCTCACCTCTGGTCCCGCCCTTGAGGGCGTGACCAGAGCTGAGAGAGAGAGAGAGAAGGGCCGAGCCTGCACACCTGTTACCGCTGCTGCCGGCCGCCGTACACCCAACTTCGTTAAGTGAAGATGACTTTTAAAATTTGGAGGTAGGGGGCCTGGAACTGGAAGGCAGGGAGGGAGGAAGAGAGGGATGACGACACCCTCATACGTGTGACGTCGCTTTCCAAGGGGGAGATCCTCAAACTCGGACAGAGGGAGGGGGACCCTGAAACTTGGACAGAAGGAGGGAGGGGGAACCCTGAAACTCGAAGGGATGGAACACTGAAACTCGGAGGGAGGGAGGGGGGAACCTGAAACTCGGAGGGAGGGAGGGAACGACCCTGGTACTTGGAGGAAGGGAGGGAGGGGACAACCCTGGAATTCGAAGAGGGAGGGAATGACCCTGGAACTCGGAGGAAGGGAGGGAGGGGACAACCCTGGAACTCAGAGGAAGGGAGGGAGGGGACAACCCTGGAATTCGAAGAGGGAGGGAATGACCCTGGAACTCGGAGAAAGGGAGGGAGGGGACAACCCTGGAACTCGGAGGGAGGGGGGGAAGACCCTGGAACTCAGAGGGACGAAGGGAGGGACAACCCTGGAACTCGGAGGGAGGGAGGGATGTAGGGGACGACCCTGGAACTCGGAGGGAGGGGACAGACGACCCTGGAACTCAGAGGGAGGGAACAACCCTGGAACACGGAGGGAGGGACAGAGGGAGGGAGGGGGGGACGACCCTGGAACTGGGAGGGAGGGGGGGCCCATGGCACACACTCTCATTCTCACACACACACTCTCTCTCTCACAGACACACTCGCACCCAGTCTCACTCTCTCTCTGTCACACACCCACACACTCGCACATTCACTCTCTCTCTTTCACACAGTCACTCTCACACACACTCTCTCTGAAACATACACATTCCGAGGAAAACCTTGCTAGTGCCCGTTTCATTTGTGTCAGAAACGGGCCTTTTTTACTAGTCGTTGTATAAAAGTTGCTCTATCTTCTTTTCAATTGTTAGCATCAGCAGCCTGGAGTCCATCTTTTCAGATCAGGCTCCGCTGCCCAGTTCCTAACAAATCCAAATCCCTCAAAGCTTTGCCTGTCTCTTGGATTCTGCACATGGAACAGGGAGCGTTTCAGAGGATCTGGATTTCACTTTTCTGCCTAAGAACCTAAATTTGTCTTCCAGGACTTCTTTCCCACATTTTCCTATGTCATTGGTACCCATATGTACCAAGACAGCCGGCTCCTCCCCAGCACTATCTAAAATCCTATCTAGTTGATGCATGAGATACGCCAGATTCGCACCAGGCAGGCAAGTGACCATATGATCCTCATGCCCACCAGCCACTCAGTTATCTTCATGCCTAATGATGGAATCACCAGTTACAACAGCTGTCCTAACCCCTTCCCTCCTGGACAAAGCTCTTGGAGATACATCCTCAGTGCAAGAGGATATTGCATCCCCTGGTGGGCAGGTCCTGACTACAGGATTCCTTCCTACTTCACAAGGATGATGCTGACCTCAATAGCATACCTAGGGGTGGATCACTGCTACACCCCTCTCAACGCATCACCCCTCCTCGTCCCAAAGCACATCACCCACCTGCTCCCCAAAGCGCATCATTCTCACCACCTGGGGGTGCACGGAGCAGTACGCGCTGCTGTTGGCTCCTTCGGTCCCCTGTCCCAGATCAGGAAGTATCATCAGAGAGGGCAGGGATCCGGCAGAGCTGATTGCTGCGTGACTGCTCCGTGCACCCCCTTGCTGCCTACACCTGGGGCGGACCACCCCACCATCCAACCCTTGGCACACTATTGGCTCTTCTTTTAGGAGACCTCCATCCAAGGCAGCACAGAAACATCTAGACTAGAGGTAGGACTTCTCTACAATGTCACTGTAGGGTTCCACTATGTACAACAATGTATCTCTCTGTCTCCCTCAGTTAATATGCAAATTAGCCCACCTAATCTGTTATGCCACTGTGGTAGGTCCTGCAGTAGTGGTTAACAAGCCCTAAATCTCACTAACTAATTAATGCACATTAGTTTAAAAAAACCCTCCTGGGTAGCTGAAATATGTGTTACTACAGGCATTCATGTGGGCACTGAAAAGGAAATATTTTCCAGAATTGATGAGAATGAGATAAGGGTAAACTGAGCTGGGTTTTCTGTAGACAATGTAGTTAAGAGACAGGTTCAAAAACTTGTCCATCTTAGTTTAGAAATAGCTGTCAGCAGATTATTGCTGCATTTTACAGGTCTGAGAAGTTATTTCTGTCTATTGATGAAAGCTGAGCAAGGTTCAAAACATTCCGTCCTGTTTGCAGGGTTCTGTGAGAGAGGTAAACCTACTGTTCCACCAGGCTGGCCTCCCAGAATTAGCACCGCTAACAAGTTCCTACAGAAAGAAGATCCATGTTAGAACTTATGATTTTTAGTGTAATGAGAAACTGTTGGAAAGGTTTTTTGACTGCAAGTGATTAGAAGCGTTAGCTCACTTAACAGTGCAGACTTTGATAATCTAGAGAATCGGTTTCCAGACACATCCCTCTTTGTGAGGTGTTCACAAAAATGCTTGTGCAGAAGAGAAAATGCATATCGGCCCTCATAATAAACAGAAGTATTTTGGTGCAGTCAGTGCATTTTAGACTAGTGTAGCCAAGTGTGCTTGTGAGAAGCTACCTTCAATTTTATCAGTAGGGTCTATTTCACTTTTGGTCAGGTTGAGCAATTTCTAACCCAATATCAGGATATGTTCAGTCTCTCAGTTCAGCTGCAAGAAGAGTTTCTTGATTACTACTTGATGCAAAGTTCACATACACCACAGTATGTATGGGATAAGCCAGTCCTATATCTGTTCCCCAGATATACGTTTAGTGGCCAAAAATGTTAGATGTAATGGATTAAAAAATACATATTTAACTGATTGGTATCTGATAACACATTTACATGGAAATCTTAGAAAGAAAGCAGCCCCAATCTGAAGGTCATCTGGTTTCATTATGGTTTGCGACGACGTTGAGTTTCCCTTGAGACATCTGGTAACAGTCCTATCTTAATGCCCCCCCAAAAAAATCCAGAGTCACATGAGCAGGCTTAGTCTCTTCACAAATCATATAGGGACAGGCTTACAGACCTCAATATATGTATTCTGGAAGAAAGGCAAGAGAGAGGGGATATGATAGAAGTTTAAATAACCACTTTAGCATTTATGTACAGGAGGTGAGCCTTTTTCAAATGAAGGAAAATTGTGGAATGAGAGGGGCATAGGATGAAGTTAAGAGGAAATAGGCTAAGGAGTAACATAGTGTTTCATGGAAAGGGTGGTGAATGCATGGAATGGCCTCCCGGTGGAGGTCATGGAGACGACTGTGTCTGAATTTAAGAAAGCATGGGACAGGCATTGGGATCTCTTAGGAAAAGGAGGAGTTAATGGTTACTGAGGATGGGCCATTTGGCCCTTATTTGTTGTCATGTTTCTATGTAAAAGAAGGCATATGAGTTTGTTACCTCACGAGTTAGGGAAACACCACCCAGCTTCATTTCGGCCGCCGCTTCTTGGACAATGGACACTACCGCAGCAGCTAATCCACTCGAGGTGCCTGCCACGGCCAAGCACCTTAAAACTCCCTCTCACAGGGGAGGTACTCCAGCACTTCATGGCTGAAGCGCTATAACTGCTGCTAATGGTGAGCTACTGCTCTGTGGCTGTGGAGGAGGGGCTCTGTGGTTGGGGGCTAAGGGTAGTATCCAACCCAAGAGACGCCTGTCTCCCTGCTTGTCAAGCAAACTCCTCTTGGACCCAGAAGGCACCCTGGCCCTTCTGGCAAAAGAATCCATCAGGTGATATTGGAGGGAGAAAGCTGCTGAGAGGAATGCGCTGCTCAGCGTGTTAGGTACATACAACCATCTTGGATCCCAGTAGTACTGATTTTTGAGCTTTTTTGTTTTACTGTATAAATATTTAAGTCACGTATGTTTTTGGAATGTCAAATTTGTGAAGAGATTGAAAACTTGAACAGTGTTGTGGACTTTAGGGTAAAGGGTCATGGATTTGATAATATTTTCTTTCTGTGGTACAACCAAAGTGGTTTACATTTAATATATGTAGGCAGTTTCTCTGTCTTTAGTGGGTTCACAATCTAAGTTTTGGTACTTGGGCAGTGGAAGGTTTAAGTGACTGCCATGGGTGAGTACAGGCCTACCCACTTAGAGCTCAGGCCTTCCCAGCAGCAGCACAACTGGTTTGTGGCTGGCAGGACCAGGAAGTTGTATTGGCGGGAAGGCTAAGGGCCAGTGTGAGCAGCTCATATGAGTAGCCTGCTGGTTCAGCACTGAAGGATTTAGAAGTAGAGATGCCAAATTGCCTGGGGGGAGGGAGATACAGGTGGGGGGAGTTCCGTGCTCACCCACTTAGGGCTTGTGCCTGGCCAAAATTGGATGTCTGGCTATGCCCCTGTTGCCCACAGTCACAAGGGCACTACAGTGGGAGTTGAGCCCAGTTCCTCTGGTTATCAGCCTACCTTACTAACCATTAGCCTATTCCTCCACTCTGTTGCAAAATTGAAACATTTGTCCAATCATATAGAGCACTAAAATAAAGCACCACAGTGGCAATTCTGTAAACTGGTGCTTCAGTTGAGGTGTCCCAATGTTGTGTGCTTGACACCAATTCTATAATGGCACCTTAGCACAAAGATTCCATAAGCTGGCATTGGCGTGCCTTCTTACACCATGTCAATGGCAAGCGTGCCAAGTGATGTTCCTAATTTATAGTATTCTATAAACTACATGTGTAAATAGCAGCCATGCCGACAGGCTGCCTATGCCCCCCTTGCTGTTAGGAACTGTGGTATTTAGGCACTACCTCTTAGACCAGTGCTTAACTGCCCGTTAAGGGTGCCTTTGATGCATGTAAGTCACATGTACCTAGAGTGCCAGTTGATAGAATTGCCTTCCGTATGTCCTCAGCTGAGAACATAGGTCTGATATTCAAAGCATAGATGTGTCTAACGTTGCAAGACTTGCAGAGGCCATACAAACTGTTAATGCATCTTAAAAAATTTACTATGGCTCTGTGCCTAAATTAATACTCAAAATTTCACAAAACTGCTAAATTTAGGAGCATAAAAAGTGTGGCAAATGGTGTGGATTTGGGCAGGGGAAATATAACTAGGAGTTTAGCACTGATTTTCAGCACTAGACTCGTAAATCTCTAGGCAAATAAATAGCGGATGTATATTAATAATCATAACCTTTAAGCTCCTAAATTAAGATGCATTTTCAGCTGAAAACATTGGAACCTAAGTTTGAGTGAAATTAGGGGACACATTTCTTCAGTCTAAGCTTGAAGGATCCTTTTTTTCTGTTTTTGTACTTTCCTTTTGGTTGGATTTTTCTCCTGCTCCTTCTTAGTTTCTGAATGTAAGGAAACACATTTCCTGATGAATCTGTGTGTTGTAGTTTAGCAACTATCTTTTGAATGTGCAAATCAGGGGCATAGCCATGGCTGGGCCTAGCCAATTGGCTAAGGCTCACTCAGCAGTGATGTGTGGGTATCCTCAAGCCCTGCTAGCTGAAGACATCTGAAGGTTGACAGAACTCCACTCTTATAAACGATCTGGAATTCGGATTGATGAGTGAGGTGATTAAATTCAGGGTTGTTAAAACACACGAGGACTGTGGAAAATTGTAGGAAGACCTAAAGAAATAGGAAGGCTGGACATCCAAATAGCAGACGAAATTTAATGTGGACAAATGCAAAGTGATGCAAATCATTGTTACCTGATGTTGGGGCCTACCTTGGGGGTCAGCACCCAAGAAAAAAAAATCTAGGTGTCATTGTTGACAGTACTCTAAAATCTTCTGCCCAGTGTGCGGCTGCAGCCAAGAAAGGCAACTGGATGCTAGGAATTATTAGGAAAGAGATGGTAAATAAGACCAAGAATACTATGACTCCGTATCACTCCATGGTGCAACCTCACCTTGAGTATTGCGTTCAGTTCTAGTTGCTGTATCTCAAAAAGGCTCAAAGAAAAGCAACCAGAATGATAAAGGGGATGTAACTCCTTTTATACAAGGAAAAGCTAAAGAGGTTGGGGCTCTTCAGCTTGTAAAAGAGACGTCTGAGGAGATATGATTGAGGTCTACAAAATCCTGAGTGGTGTAGAACGAGTAGAAGTGAATACATTTTTTTTTACTCTTTCAAAAAGTACAAAGACTAGGGGACACTGAATGAAGTTACATGGAAATACTTTTAAAACAAATTAGAGGAAATATTTTTTCACTCAACAAACAAGTTAAGCTCTGGAACTCTTTGCTGGTTAGCGTATCTGGATTTATGAAAGGTTTGGACACGTTTCTGGAGGAAAAGTCCATAGTCTGCTATTGAGACAGACATGGGGGAAGCCACTGCTTGCTCTGGGATTGGTAGCATGGAATGTTGCTACTATTTGGGTTTCTGCCTGGTACATGTGACCTTGATTGGCCACTGTTGGAAACAGGATACTGGGCTAGATGGACCATTGGTTTGACCCAGTATGGCTGTTCTTACATTCCACTCAGCCAAACTCGGCAGTTGGTGGCAGCGTTCCTGAACTGCCAGCACCCTGCACATGCTTAGTTTGTTTTTTCTCATGCATGAGAACTGATCATGCACGGGATGCTGGATGTCTCCATCTGGAGAGGTTGGAGATCTTTTCCAGATAATATATTTAAATGTAAAATTGAGCAGAGTGGAGGCAAGCAGGGGTTGTTGGTGGGGGGGGCAGACAGGAAATGTTGTGACCCACCCAAAATTTGCCATCTAGCTGTTGCAAAGTTTTATGACTAGGAAAAGGTGTGACTGAGAACTTGATCTAAAAGTATTAGGAATGACAAGTTGTTAATTCTATAGGTGAATTCATTAAATCACACTTTATTTTATGAGGTGAAATTTTCGTCTCAGCTTTAATGTAGCTACAGTCTCTGTAAGGACATATGGAGGACCCTAGACAAACTTTTGTGGATAGCCCCCTTTTTCATTTTGATGTTACAGGGGATATTTCACTGTTTGCATGTGCCAAATGTTGACTAAGCTCATCTTTTGCCCCCCTTTACAAAACTTGATTTCTTTCGCAGGACCTTACATATAGGCAGTGGGCCAGGGATAGCTGTCTCCTTTTGCCCACAGAGTAAAGTTAGCCTGGCTGATAGCATAAAACCAGCCTGTTTCTACAAGGACTTGAAGAGGCCATTAAAAACTGTTAATGCAAAATGGGGGTTATGTTAATAGGAAATGGATTGTCAGAGTTCATTTTGGTGCTTGATGAATACCTTATTTACAGTAAAAGGATGCTTGCTTGAGTTTTGTTATGTATTGCTGAAACAGAGAGGACGATTGGAGGCTTAGAGTCAAGTTTATTTTGAAATGGAAAGAATTTTTAAAAAATTGGCTTCGTTTACAGTGTTTCAAATGAGAAACAAGTATCTAAACGCTTCTTTAAATTTGAAGTGCTCATTGCTATCTTTCTCTTTATTCCCTTTTATGAATGTGTTTAGAAGAGAGTTCACATTTGCACTAGTGAGCTGCATGTTTCAATTCTTTTTTGGGGGAAGTATCTTTCTGCTGAGAGGTATTCCAGTGAACAGGGCAAGTGATTTGTGACTCTCAAATTGAACTAGTTGGAAGCAGTTATTGGACAGTTCAAATTAATAGGAACACTGCTAAAAGGTTCTGGACACAGCCAGCCAGTCAGGTTTTCAACTCATCCATAATAAATATATATGAATTAAATTTGCATGCTCTACTTCCATTCTGTGCAAATCTATTCCATAGTCATTGTGGGTATCCCGAAAAACTGACTGACTAGGTGTGTCCAAAGGACTGGGGTTGAGAACCCCTGCATTGGACTATAGGATCCAAGGCATCATGATTTTATTAGTGATAGATCTTCTCAGATCAATCCAATGAAATTCTTTGACTTGCTGACCCAAGAGCTGGGTCAGAGGAAATTGTTAGTGGGAAAGTTTGCTCCTTTTCGTATCACTGCAACAGGGTAGACACCTTTGGAAAGTATGGATAACATGAAGAAGAATCTAGCAAAGCCTGACGATATTGAGCAGCTAAGATGCATTGCTAAAAAAAATGCTGCAAAACCCATGGGTATAGTATAGGGGTAGTGGAGGAGTGGCCTTGTGGTTAGGGTGGTGGACTTTGGTCCTGGGGAACTGAGGAACTGAGCTCAATTCCCACTTCAGGCACAGGCAGCTCCTTGTGACTCTGGGCAAGTCACTTAACCCTCCATTGCCCCATGTAAGCCGCATTGAGCCTGCCATGAGTGAGAAAGCGCGGGGTACAAATGTAACAAAAATAAAATAGATACTATTGGAGATTCTACATGGAATGTTGCTACTATTGGAGATTCTGCATGGAATGTTGCTATTCCACTAGCAACATTCCATGTAGAAGGCTGCGCAGGCTTCTGTTTCTGTGAGTCTGACGTCCTGCACATACGTGCAGGACATCAGACTCACAGAAGCAGAAGCCTGCGCGGCCACATTGGTGATCTGCAAGGGCTGACTTCTACATGGAATGTTGCTACTATTGGAGATTCTACATGGAATGTTGCTATTCCACTAGCAACATTCCATGTAGAAGCCTGCGCAGCCACATTGGTGATCTGCAAGGGCCGACTTCTACATGGAATGTTGCTACTATTGGAGATTCTACATGGAATGTTGCTATTCCACTAGCTATATGCAGCTATCGCAGATGCTCTGCTGTCAATACCAGATAATCTAAATACATATAAAGCAGAGTTTTTTGTCTATGTTTCATAATCCTGTGACCAGCGCGAATCATATACACATATATTCTTTTACATATAAATTGTAAAGGATAAAAGGCGCCCTTTTTCAAACTATTTGATTGAGCTGTGACGTATCAGTCAGTGATTGGACTGAGTCACAAGTGCAGCACATGACGTTCTAATGCAGGATTGGTTAGAGCTCCCTTTTAATTGTATTACAAAGTCAGGTGAGGACGCCAACAAATTTCTTTACAGAAGACACGATCTTCCTCAGAGGAAAACTAACAAAGGTACGATGACATGATTTGTCTGTGAGGTATTATGATTACAATATAAGTTCACAAAAGTGTAAGAACACATTATTTAAAATTTCCCTGCTTTGATTTAGTTATAAACTAACGAAGTTATTTTTGGCGCAGTACTTTAGGTGCAAGAAGGTTCCCTGACGAAGAGACTCGAAACGGGACCGTAGGAACCATTGCAATTTCATGATCTAATTGGACTAAGCGCCTGTCCAAATGAATATTTGGCAAGATAAGTGATTTTACTTTTTGATAAAGAAAACAAAAAATTCTATATAAGAAAAAAATCGAGGGTTTTTCAAGTCTATGATGACTTTTTCTACAGGCTATAAAATGAACACTCAGGTGTATAGAATATAGCTGTAGTGGTTGAGACTTTTCCCTCATAGACAAAAAACTCAGCTATTCCACTAGCAACATTCCATGTAGAAGCCTGCGCAGCCACATTGGTGATCTGCAAGGGCCGACTTCTACATGGAATGTTGCTACTATTGGAGATTCTACATGGAATGTTGCTATTCCACTAGCAACATTCCATGTAGAAGCCTGCGCAGCCACATTGGTGATCTGCAAGGGCCGACTTCTACATGGAATGTTACTACTATTGGAGATGCGCGGCCACATTGGTGATCTGCAAGGGCCGACTTCTACAAGGAATGTTGCTACTATTGGAGATTCTACATGGAATGTTGCTACTATTGGAGATTCTACATGGAATGTTGCTATTCCATGTAGAAGGCTGCGCAGGCTTCTGCTTCTGTGAGTCTGACGTCCACAGAAGCAGAAGCCTGCGCGGCCACATAGGTGATCTGCAAGGGCCGACTTCTAGTGGAATAGCAACATTCCATGTAGAATCTCAAATAGTAGCAACAGTGGAGGAGTGGCCTAGTGGTTAGGGTGGTGGACTTTGGTCCTGGGGAACTGAGGAACTGAGTTTGATTCCCACTTCAGGCACAGGCAGCTCCTTGTGACTCTGGGTAAGTCACTTAACCCTCCATTGCCCCATGTAAGCCGCATTGAGCCTGCCATGAGTGGGAAAGCGCGGGGTACAAATGTAACAAAAATAAAATAGATACTATTGGAGATTCTACATGGAATGTTGCTACTATTGGAGATTCTACATGGAATGTTGCTATTCCATGTAGAAGGCTGCACAGGCTTCTGCTTCTGTGAGTCTGACGTCCTGCACATACGTGCAGGACGTCAGACTCACAGAAGCAGAAGCCTGCGCGGCCACATTGGTGATCTGCAAGGGCCGACTTCTACATGGAATGTTGCTACTATTGGAGATTCTACATGGAATGTTGCTATTCCATGTAGAAGGCTGCGCAGGCTTCTGCTTCTGTGAGTCTGACGTCCTGCACGTACGTGCAGGACGTCAGACTCACAGAAGCAGAAGCCTGCGCGGCCACATTGGTGATCTGCAAGGGCCGACTTCTAGTGGAATAGCAACATTCCATGTAGAATCTCAAATAGTAGCAACAGTGGAGGAGTGGCCTAGTGGTTAGGGTGGTGGACTTTGGTCCTGGGGAACTGAGGAACTGAGTTTGATTCCCACTTCAGGCACAGGCAGCTCCTTGTGACTCTGGGCAAGTCACTTAACCCTCCATTGCCCCATGTAAGCCGCATTGAGCCTGCCATGAGTGGGAAAGCGCGGGGTACAAATGTAACAAAAAAAAATTCTGTGTATGAAAAAAGAGCAGGATCTGTGGGTATCATATCTGATGATCTTAATGCTACCCGTTCCACGTGCAGGACCCAAGAGAGGCAGAGCTCCAGAGTCTCAATGTGTGGATGAGACAATGGTGCAGTGAGGAGGGTTTTAGATTGTTAGGAACCGGGCAACATTCTGGGGAAGGGGGAGCCTATTCCAAAGGGATGGGCTCCACCTTAACCAGGGTGGGACCAGGCTGCTGGCATCGGCATTTAAAAAGGAGATAGAGCAGCTTTTAAACTAGAAACGAGGGGAAGGCCGACAGTTGCTGAAAAGTGCATGGTTCGGGATAAGGTATCTTTCAAAGTTATCACCAAAACAGGGAAGATAGGGTATCCTGATAGTGAGGTTTAAAAAGAGACTGTAGTAGATCAGGTGTCCTTAAATAAAAATAAAAATCAGACAAAAGATTGCAAATTAATACTGTCAAATACTAAGCATGATGTAAATAGTTTGCAATGTCTATGTGCGAATGCCAGGAGCCTAAGAAATAAGATGGGAGAGTTAGAATATAGTGCACTAAATGAAAAATTAGATATAATAGGCATCTCTGAGACCTGGTGGAAGGAGGATAACCAGTGGGACACTGTCATACCGGGGTACAAATTATATCATAGTGATAGGGTGGATTGAATTGGTGGAGGGGTTAGCATTGTATATTAACGAGAGCCTTGAATCAAATAGATTGAAAATTCTGCAGGAAACAAAACACTTCTTGGAATCACTGTGGATTGAAATTCCATGTGTAAAGGGGAAAAGGATAGTGATAGGAGTGTACTACCTTCCGCCTGGCCAGGATGAACAGACGGATGCAGAAATGTTAAAGGAAACTAGGGACGCAAACAAACTGGGCAACACAATAATAATGGGTGATTTCAATTACCCCGATATTGACTGGGTAAATGTAACATTGGGGCACGCTAGGGAGGTAAAATTCCTTGGTAAAATCAAGGACTGCTTTATGGAGCAGCTGGTACAGGAGCCGATGAGAGAAGGAAAAATTCTAGGGTATACAAAAAAAGTAGCACATATGAGTTTATCTTGTTGGGCAGACTGGATGGACCGTGCAGGTCTTTTTCTGCCGTCATCAACTATGTTAATATGTTTACTATGTACAAACTGACACAGAGAACTACAGTGCAACATAGGATGGACACCATGGTGGTGATTCTGTAACTGGGCTTGATGTCAACATTCCTTGATAAAATATTGGTGCACCTACAATTTCAATGCACTACAGGGGCGTAATCAGCAGCTCATTTTGGGGAGGGGACCAGGGGTGGACTGTGAATGTTCTCGCCACTCTCCCCACCCCCCATTAAAAATCTTGCCTTTGCTGGCAGGGATACCCCAGCCCTACCAGCTGAAGACATTTGATACCCGAACCCTCTCTCTCCTTGGTGAAGTGAAGTTGCCTCCAGTTCTGGAGGGGGACTGAGCCCAAAGTGGGGACCAAGGCTCCCCATAGCCACGCCATACCTATTGACCTGGTGGGTTATTGCAGCATCAGTGAGAGTCCGCCGAGATGGAGGAACACTGAGATCCCATGAGGAAACAGCAGCAAAAACAAAGGAGTGGGAAATAGACCAAGCTAATCAGAGACAAATCAGCAGATTTCAGTCGACTGTAGACAATTTATTGCAGCGCACATTGCATGTAACTGGCACCTTGCCCGTGTCTATCTTTTTATTTCAACAAGCATTTTATGGGTTTTTAATTTAATCTTTGTTTTTTGCAGGAAAATAGCAGGATTATTTGTTTAAGTTGCCTAAGTTGCAGTGCAATTGATTTACTAATAGTGATGTAGACTTTTGTACCCCATCCAGAATTTTTAGATACTGAGGGTTTGCACTTTTAAAATAAACAAATGTAGACCTTTGGACGGTCAAGATGGCGTCAGGAGCGGAAGTGAGGCACCTTAGCTCCTGAGACTCGAAAACGCTCTGGTGCGAGGATTGATCTTCCCGATTTTATTATGGGGAAGAGAAAGGGGAAAACGACGGTTCCTTCCTCCACGGTTCCGCCGCCAACCCCCGCCACTCGCCAGATGACTTTGGAGAGCTTTCGAGTGGGGCCTCTTGGAGAACGAATGCCCACTTCGATTGGCTCGGCTTCTCAGGGCATCGAGCACAGCATAGAAGGAGTGACGCTAAGTCCTCGTTCCCTCACTGCACCTCCGCAGGAACAATTTGAGATTTTTGAACTTTGCGAAATCACCATTGATAAATCCTATAGATATGCTTAAGAAATATTGTACTGAGGTATTGGGGATTCCAGTGGAGGGGTTTCCCCCCATAACGAGATCCCAATACATAACTGGTATACTATGTTTTCTTTACTCCCAAGAAGCTATTAGAGTTTATTGAATCAAGGGAAAAGGCTGTTCCTACCGTGGAGGTACTCCCTTAGTTTAAATATGCTGAATATCGGCTGTGTACATTCGTTGCTCCCATCCGTTTGTAAATTGTTAATTTACTATAATTTTCCACTTGAACTTGTTTGTGCTTTTCATGCCTCGCCTCCAGAGTCTCTAATCACGGCTGGGCACTACTCACACAAATGCAATCCCCTCGACCAGTACCTTGAAAGAACCAGACAACTGGTAGCACTATTTTAGACTGCAACAAAGACAAAAAGAGACCAAGGAAGCGCTTCCTGGGGTTAACACAGGTTTATTTAATTATCTAGAGATTAGGATAAAAAAATAAGAAAATATTCAAGTATAGTCTAGTATAGAAAAGAGGAGAGAAAACATGAAAGGACAATGGAAATGATCAGGTCAGGCTCTCCATCCCCTGGCATGGGGCAGAGTGCACTAGACACTGACCAACTTCTTATCTGGCAAAGACATAATATATAGAACTTTCTTTCCCTTACAGTACAAAAGAGCAAGAGAGAGGGGAGGGCTTCCCTCACCTCCTCAATTAGTATCCCACAGTCAGTCAGGATCTCCCGTCAATAAAGAAATACATAGCATCTGTTTTGAGGAAAACATTTGGTCTGTTTGTCCATCTTTACAGCTTTTCTCACACAAGGATATATTTCTCAGAACCTATCTTACTTCCAAGGGACATGGGAAAAGAATTCTGTCACCTGAATTTCCCTGAGACCGGTCACACTTAATGAGTGAGATTGGGGGCAATTCAGATTTACAATTCACCTGGCTTGGCAAGAGGGGGGAGGTAAAGTGTAATTGCTATTCCAGCAAGCTCTGTTTCTCATGATTTGGAAGGAGAGAAGCCTTCATTCCTCTCTGTCCAATATGAGAAAATTAATTCTGTATATTAAATATTAGGAGGCCTTCCACCTCCTACAACAATCCTACAACAAACTATTTCTTAGTATCTTGACCAAATAATTGTGGACAAATTATATAACAAATTTGTCCTTATTTTATTTGAATGATATAAAGTATTATGTCATATATTTTATTATATTTCTGATATTTCAATGCATTTATGTTTGTTGATATAAATGTTAAAACTTATAAATAAAGAATTTAAAAAAAAACAAATATAGACCTTTGCAGTTCTACATGACCTTATGGAATTGCAATAACGGTACTTATGCACGGAAGTGGCAGTTATCGCAGCACCTACACACGCAGGGCATGCGTCACTGCAGAAGCCTAATTACAGCATTATTCTGTGCTAGTAAATGGGCCACTCTTGGCATCTCTGCTGCTAATCTTGGATCTACCATCGAGAACTTCTAGTTCTGCTCATCTATCTCATGTATACATCAGGGCAAATGGACGATGTAACTTACTTGCATATCCTTCCTTCACTTAATCGCAAACAAGCATCACTGTGTCCTTTTCTCAAAGAAAGGCATAATCAGGTGCAGGATACTGGAATCTGCACAAGGTTTGGTACCTTGACAGTTCCAAAGATCGCATACATGAGAATATAAGGTGAGCTGTCAGCTGAAATCCTGGCCAGAGAGGGAGGGATACTCACACTATATATGTGACTCTGAGTACAGAGTTCTCTACCTACACTCCTTTGCGCATTGTAGCCATGAAGATCGCAGTTGCCTTCCTGGTGGTGGCTCTGAGCTGCTGCTATCATGGTATGTAGCCATTAAATTATTACAGAAATCTCCATATTTACTAAACTCTGAAGATTCACAGCTCCTTCACTCCTCTGAAGATCAAGTCAGAACCTTCTCAGCTTCACATTTTATTCCGTGTATTAAAGTCAGCACAGAGATAGATAACCTTTCCAAATCTAAATTACATCCACAATTTACCACAACACGTGTAAAAGTGTGTTACACGTTATCAAGCTGATTCTGGAAGTCTATTATATAAATAGTGGTGTCTATCCAGCTCATTTTCAAAAGTGATCGCCGGCCATCTTCCGACACAAATCGGGAGATGGCCGGTGATCTCCTGAACCCGGTCAAATCGATATAATCGAAAGCCGATTTTGGCCAGCACCAAATGCTTTCCGTCACGGAGCCTGCGAAACATCAAGGGCGCATGTCGGTAGGGTAGTGAAGGCAGGAAGGGGGCGGGACAGGGGCCTGCTCACGAGATGGCCGGCTTCGCCCGATAATGGAAAAAAAAAAGCCAGGCTTGACGAGCATTTCGCCGGCTTTACTTGGTCCCTTTTTTCTCACGACCAAGCTTCAAAAAGGAGCCCCAACTGACCAGATGACCACCGGAAGGAATCGGGAATCACCTCCCCTTACTCCCCCAGTGGTCACCAACCCCCTCCTACCCAAAACAAAAATTAAAACACATTTTTTTCTGGCCTCTATGCCAGCCTAAAATACCCAGCTCCCTGATAGCAGTGCACTTCAGACAGGTGGACCCAGGCCCATCCCCCCTACCTGTTAGACTGATGGTGATAAATGGGAGCCCTCCAAAACCCACTGCACCCACATGTAAGTGCCCCCCTTCACCCCTTAGGGCTATGGTAATGGTGTATAGTTGTGGGGAGTGGGTGTTGGGGGGGGGGATTTGAGGGGCTAAACAATGAAGGGAAGGGACCTATGCACCTGGGAGCTATTTTTATTTTTAAGTTTTTAGAAGTGCCCCCCAGGGTGCCCGGTTGGTGTCCTGGCATGTGAGGAGGGCCAGTGCAGTACAAATGCTGGCTCCTCCCACGACCAAATGCCTTGGATTTGGCTGGGTTTGAGATCGCCGGCATTACTTTCCATTATGGCCGAAAACTGATGCCAGCCATCTCAAACCCGGCGATCTCTGACATTTGGCCGGTCCCAACCGTATTAGTGAAAAAAAAGATGGCAGGCCATCTTTTTTGAAAATATGGTTGGCTCCGCCCACTTACAGCGCCGGCCCACTTACGGCTGTTCGCTTATGCCCCTCCACGTTACCTTTACAAAATAGGCTTAAAATATGCACCTTTTGGGCTTTTTCCATAGATCCCTGTTACAAGACCAGACCCCAAGAGGGTAACAGTATAACAGGGCACTGGGTGCATCTTTTATATCTGTCTTATAAAGATAACATATATAGCTACATGCATACAAAAAATTACCCTAAAAGAAAGGAGAGACACATTTATACCTGCTCCAAAGGACATGCAACTGGGTGCAGGTATTTGCAAGTAAGAAAATGTACATTTTATCAAACGTAGTGTAAAAAAAAAAGTAGTAACCATCTAAACACAGAGGTAATCCAAAAACCACTTAAGCCCCTTATAATTAAACACAATATCAACTTTCATCTGCAAACAAAAAATATTATCATAAACTTTAAAGCAAATAAACTGAATGTTAAAGGGATCTTATTTCAGAACTAGAGGCCAAATGAAACCTGAATTCTCAGTTTTGACTAAATCCAAACCAGCAGCCAAATTTTCCTGATTGGTTTCAGCTGAAAATGAAAACGGCACCTCTACTGCCTGCAGAGACTGGGTCCGAACAGGCCGGCCACCCGCCCCTCCTAGCCCTCCCCCGCTGGAAGAAAGCGAGTGCTGCTGAGCCACACCCTCCCCCACCACTCGAAGACCCTGCCCTGGTGGTCTAGTGGTCTCTTCGGGGCAAGAACTATAACAGTCACTGCTGCCCATGCTGGTTCCTCCATAAAAATGGCTGCCCAGAGTTCCTGCCTGAGACTGTCACCAGGACAGTTAAAGGTAGGCCTGCGGTGGGCCTTTCAGTGGTTGGGGTGGGGTGGGGCTGGATCAATGGGTCCCGCTCGCCTGTGGGAGGACAGGGTGTTGGGACCTGGTCTCTGCAGGGTGGTAGTGGCAGAGGCAACCCACTTGCATTTTCGACCTAAACTCCAGCTTGGATTTCAGGCCAGTTTCGGTGCCAAAAGCAAAACTGAAATTCAGTCAACCTCTATTCAAGTGTCAAAAGCGTTGTTTCATATTTTACCCCCTTAAATCAGTTATTCTTGAAAAAAAATCAACAAAAAGAAAGTATAATACAAATAAAGTCTTTCCAATGTAAATCATGCACTTCTCTGAGCTCAGTCAGCTGATCCCGATTCTAGCATTTCAGTATAAAAATGCTTTTGTCAAGGGACAAGTCCGGCTTCCTGCAGAATTATTCTACTACTTCTACTATTTAGCATTTATATAGCGCTACAAAGCGTACGCTGCGCTGCACAAACTCATTCAACAGCACTGAATATCAGCGATCCTCAGATAACTCCCGGCTCTAACCGGACAGTGCCACGTAGTCTCTGGTGATATTCCAGCAACACTCTCCAGTTCAGTGCCTCTGAACATCAGCGCTAGACCCAGTCTGCGTGATTTTACTAGGTCGGAGCCTTCCTCATGTTGGATATCGACCCCTATGTCTTTTAAACTGGCTTTCAGTATATGTTCTGAATATGTTTGGTTCGTGTGTCCAAATCATTTATTTCTTTTCTGTAAGCCACTTGGAAGGTAGACAGGCGGCATATAAATGTTTTTTTTAAAGTATTTAAATATTAATCTATTAATTGACGGTTTATTTTACCTCTTTATCATCTAGTTACCAATGCACAACCTGTCCGTGGAGAGGATAGAGCTGGTTGAAGATGTAAGTGAATAGGGGAGCAGAGGAGGAGTTTAATGGTTGGAGCAGTGGTCTGGGAACCAGAAAGTCCAGGTTCAAATCCTATGGCAGCTCCTAGTCCAGACACCTGGGATGTACCCAAGCTGTTCCTAACCTGGGAGGGAGGAAATCAGGGAATACCTGCCCCAAGGACAGAGAAGGTGATTCTAAATCCTTCCTTTGGAAATAAGCTTTGCTGAAGTGCAGAAGCTGTAAAAATAGTTTTGCTCCTCCCGATATTCAGCAGCTGAATTAGACCCAGATCTTCAATGTCGGGCTATGTCCACTCACCAAAGAATGTAAGGGCTTTTTCTCCAGCAATACATATATCTTTCATAAACCCAATTATTCTAAACTACTTGTGCATCTTTGGACAATGAATTCCAAATGTATTCTTAATACATTTAAAAGAATATTTTCTAGTCAATAAACAACTAAGTTTTGGAATTAATTGTCCAAAGTTACATATTTAATAACTTCATGCTGTGTTCCTTAGTCTTTGTATTTTTTGAAAAGACTAAACTGAAATTAAATTGTATACATTCCACTCCAGTCATGGATTCATAGATCTCTATTATATCTCCTCTCAACTTTCTTTTAATCAAACTGACCAGCCCTATCCTTTTTAGTCTTTCCTCATATGAGAATTGTCTCATTCTCTTTATCATTTTCATCATCCTTCTCTATCCTTTTTCTGAGATGTGACCAGACTTGTACGAAACACTCAATATGGACACACCATGAAGTGACAGAGGCAATATCCTCCTAATTTTATATATGGTGCTAAAAATTGCATGTGGACAATTGGGTAAACGCAATTTAACTGGTTAACAAGCGAATCAGTGCCAGTAATTGGGCACTAAATCAATTACTGGCGCTAATCGACTGTACTTTGTAATTACATGTGCTATTTGTTATGCACCATTCTATAAAGATGTGCACATAAGTTTCTTAGTGCGGAATCGAAAAAGTGGGCATCGTGATGGGAGGAATATGGGCAGACCACACGGAATTACTGAATTTGATGGATCCGCACTTAATTTAGACGTGAGGATTTACACCAGCTCTGAGGCCAGAGATGATGAAGAGCCTTTTTGGCTTCTCAAGGATTAATCTGGCCAACTGGAAGGTGTCAGCCTGGGAGAAATTTGGCTGCCTTCTGGTCGATGCCATTTTGCTTACTGCTCCAGACAAATGGCAGCATCACGCGTTATGCGCCAATGTTGGCGCTGACGTCAGTGCTGAGTTTGGCGTGGAAACATTCGTGCAGCATATTGCACAGAAATTCTGCACCTATCAATCTGCATATATATTTTTGGGGCGTGGAAATCGACACTAAGTGCTGCTCCACATATAGCGCTCAACTGGAGTGACGTCTATGGAACAGCAGTTAGCGTGCAATTTTTTCAGCAACGGTTCTTGGTATCATATATAGAATTTGGTCCTATGATTTTTCTCCATTTTATTCTCCCTTCTTTCCTAATAATTCTTATCATTGTGTGGGTTGTAGTTCCTGCCACACACTGAGCAGAGGATTTCAATTGTCCACAATGATGTTTTAATCCTTTTCCAGGGTAGCAACTCCGAATGTGGAACCTAGCAAAGTGCAGCTATAGCACTTGTCCACATTAAATATCATCTGTTCCCAATTGCAAGTTCCTTTTGCAATTTCTCACCACCTGCTTATGATTAAATAATTTACAGAAACTGTGTATCATCTGCAGATTTTATCACCACACATGCCTATTTGCAGATCATAGTAACATAGTAACATAGTAGATGACGGCAGAAAAAGACCTGCACGGTCCATCCAGTCTGCCCAAGATAAACTCATGTGTATACCTTACCTTGATTTGTACCTGTCTTTCTCAGGGCACAGACCGTATAAGTCTGCCCAGCAGTTTTTCCTGCCTCCCAACCACCTGTCCCGCTTCCATCACCGGCTCTGGCACAGACCGTACAAAAGTCTGCCCTCCCCTATCCTCGCCTCCCAACCACCAACCCCTCTTCCCCCCACCTGCTCTGCAACCCAATTGTAGCTAAGCTTCTGAGGATCCATTCCTTCTGCACAGGATTCCTTTATGCACATCCCATGCATGTTTGAATTCCGTTACTGTTTTCATCACCACCACCTCCCGCGGGAGGGCATTCCAAGCATCCACCACCCTCTCCGTGAAAAAATACTTCCTGACATCTTTTCTGAGTCTGCCCCCCTTCAATCTCATTTCATGTCCTCTCGTTCTACCGCCTTCCCATCTCCGGAAAAGATTTGTTTGCGGATTAATACCTTTCAAATATTTGAACGTCTGTATCATATCACCCCTGTTCCTCCTTTCCTCCAGGGTATACATGTTCAGGTCAGCAAGTCTCTCTTCATACGTTTTGGAACGCAAATCCCATACCATCCTCGTAGCTTTTCTTTGTACCGCTTCCATTTTTTTGACATCCTTCGCAAGGTACGGCCTCCAAAACTGAACACAGTACTCCAGGTGGGGCCTCACCAACGTCTTATACAGGGGCATTAAAACCTCCCTTCTTCTGCTGGTCACACCTCTCCCTATACAGCCTAGCAATCTTCTAGCTATGGCCACCGCCTTGTCACACTGTTTCGTCGCCTTCAGGTCCTCGGATACTATCACCCCAAAGATCCCTCTCCCCGTCCGTGCCAATCAGACTCTCCCCGCCTAACACATACGTCTCCCTTGGATTTCTACTCCCTAAGTGCATCACTTTGCATTTCTTCGCATTGAATTTTAATTGCCAAACGTTAGACCATTCTTCTAGCTTCTTCAGATCTTTTTTCATGTTTTCCACTCCCTCCGGGGTGTCCACTCTGTTGCAAATCTTGTGCATCCGCAAAAAGGCAAACTTTACCTCGTACCCTTCGGCAATGTCACTCACAAATATATTGAACAGAATCGGCCCCAGCACCGATCCCTGAGGCACTCCACTACTCACCTTTCCCTCCTCCGAGCAAACTCCATTCACCACCACCCTCTGGCGTCTGCCCGTCAACCAGTTCCTAATCCAGTTCACCACTTCGGGTCCTATCTTCAGCCCATCTAGTTTATTCAAGAGCCTCCTGTGGGGAACCGTGTCGAAAGCTTTCCTGAAATCTAAATAGATTACGTCCATAGCACGTCCTTGATTTAATTCTCCCGTCACCCAGTCAAAGAATTCAATGAGATTCGTTTGGCACGATTTCCCTTTGGTGAAACCATGTTGTCTCGGATCTTGCAACTTATTTGCTTCCAGGAAATTCACTATCCTTTCCTTCAGCATCGCTTCCATTACTTTACCAATAACCGAAGTGAGGCTTACCGGCCTGTAGTTTCCAGCCTCTTCCCTATCACCACTTTTGTGAAGAGGGACCACCTCCGCCGTTCTCCATCATTTAGAAATATGTTAACAAATGGGGAGAGCATGTAGAACATGGATCATGGGTATCAGGAAATATGACCCCCTAGCAATTGTAGTATGAGAATACTGCTAGGGGGTCAAAGCAAGAAAAATACCACCGAGGTGGAGGAACAGAAGAACCACTAGATGCTTCAGAAAGGATAAAGAAAGAGAAGTGGCATTGACAATAAACCTTCCAAACAAATGCAAACAGTTCACCAGAAGTATTATTGTAAAATTATCACTAAGACGCGACAAGGAACCGTGTTTCGGTGTTACTGCCTACTTCTGGAGTCTGCAAGGAATACACACTCGTTTACATCACATTTTTACAGTTACATAGAAAATTCTATATTGTAACTGTAAAAATATATTCATGTAACGTGTGTGTATTGTTTGCAGACTCCTGAGGTAGGCGATAATGCCAAATCACGGTTCCTGTCATGTTCCCAGGCTTTGAATAACCAGGTGTGAACTCTGGAACAATGTGAGCCCTTGGCCTACTGTCGTCGAGTGACAGCAGGAGGCAAAACCCCCCAAGCAAGACTGGGCAGGATTCAGGAAATTATAGACCGGTGAGTCTGACGTCGGTGCCGGGCAAGATGGTGGAGGCTATTATTAAGAATAAAATTGCAGAGCATATACAAAAACATGGACTGATGAGACAAAGTCAGCACGGATTTAGTGAAGGGAAGTCTTGCCTCACCAATCTAATGCATTTTTTTGAGAGGGTAAGCAAACATGTGGACAATGGGGAGCCGGTTGATATTGTATATCTGGATTTTCAGAAGGCGTTTGACAAAGTGCCGCACGAAAGACTCCTGAAGAAATTGCAGAGTCATGGAATCGGAGGTAGGGTACTATTATGGATTAAGAACTGGTTGAAAGATAGGAAGCAGAGAGTAGGATTGCGTGGCCAGTATTCTCAGTGGAGGAGGGTAGTTAGTGGGGTCCCGCAGGGGTCTGTGCTGGGTCCGTTGCTTTTTAATGTATTTATAAATGACCTAGAGATGGGAATAACTAGTGAGGTAATTAAATTCGCCGATGACACAAAATTATTCAGGGTCGTCAAGTCGCAGGAGGAATGTGAACGATTACAGGAGGACCTTGCGAGACTGGGAGAATGGGAGTGCAAGTGGCAGATGAAGTTCAATGTTGACAAGTGCAAAGTGATGCATGTGGGTAAGAGGAACCCGAATTATAGCTACGTCTTGCAAGGTTCCACGTTAGGAGTTACGGATCAAGAAAGGGATCTGGGTGTCGTCGTCGATGATACGCTGAAACCTTCTGCTCAGTGTGCTGCTGCGGCTAGGAAAGCGAATAGAATGTTGGGTGTTATTAGGAAGGGTATGGAGTCCAGGTGTGCGGATGTTATAATGCCGTTGTATCGCTCCATGGTGCGACCGCACCTGGAGTATTGTGTTCAGTACTGGTCTCCGTATCTCAAAAAGATATAGTAGAATTGGAAAAGGTACAGCGAAGGGCGACGAAAATGATAGTGGGGATGGGACGACTTTCCTATGAAGAGAGGCTGAGAAGGCTAGGGCTTTTCAGCTTGGAGAAGAGACGGCTGAGGGGAGATATGATAGAAGTGTATAAAATAATGAGTGGAATGGATCGGGTGGATGTGAAGCGACTGTTCACGCTATCCAAAAATACTAGGACTAGAGGGCATGAGTTGAAGCTACAGTGTGGTAAATTTAAAACGAATCGGAGAAAATTTTTCTTCACCCAACGTGTAATTAGACTCTGGAATTTGTTGCCGGAGAACGTGGTACGGGCGGTTAGCTTGACGGAGTTTAAAAAGGGGTTAGATAGATTCCTAAAGGACAAGTCCATAGACCGCTATTAAATGGACTTGGAAAAATTCCACATTTTTAGGTATAACTTGTCTGGAATGTTTTTACGTTTAGGGAGCGTGCCAGGTGCCCTTGACCTGGATTGGCCACTGTCGGTGACAGGATGCTGGGCTAGATGGACCTTTGGTCTTTCCCAGTATGGCACTACTTATGTACTTATGTACTTATGACTGTACTGGACCCGGATACTGGAACAAGCGTAGCTTGACTGGACTGGAACCGGATACTGGAACAAGCTTAGTGTGACTGGAACAGGATTCAGGATTCTCAAGCAGGATTCAGGATTTCCAAACAAGCTTGGCAGAAACAGAATTCAGGATACTCAGGCAGGATGGGAACTGAAGCTAGAGACAGACAGGGCAGATACAAACAGGAGGGGAGTGGTGCTAAAGACTACCAGGGTAAAGACAGACAAGCAGGGACAGAACCAAAGCTGAAGGCTTGCAAGGCAGAGCCAAGCAGGAAGAGGACTGGAGGTAAAGACTACTAGGGTAAAGACAGACAAGCAACAGGACTATGTAGGGTTACCATACGTCCGGATTTACCCGGACATGTCCTCTTTTCGAGGATGGCATGAGAGGAGAGAAAATCAAGGCAGCGGCTGTGAACGGCACGCTCAAGTATTTTGGAGAGGAAGGGTAGGAGGGAGATGGGGCGGTAGTTGGAGGGACAGGTAGGGTCAAGTGATGTTTTTTTGAGGAGAGGTGTGACTACGGCGTGCTTGAAGGTGTCAGGGACAGTTGCAGTGGAGAGAGAGAGGTTGCGGATATGACAGATGGAGGGGGTGACAGTATGAGAGATTATGTTAAGTTAGTTGGTGGGGATGGGGTCAGAAGAGCCGGTAGTGCATTTCGAGGAGGAAAGAAGGTGAGCGGTTTCCTCCTCGGTGATGTCAGGAAAGGAGGAGAAAGAGGCCTGGGTTGGTTGGTTGAGGGAGAGGGTTGAAGGGTGAAGAGGAGGAGATGGCTTGGTAGTGAACTCAAGTTTGATCTTTTGCACCTTGTCTCGGAAGTAATCGGCCAGTGATTGAGGAGAGAGCGAGGGGGGGTGGGAGCAGAGGGCACTTTGAGGAGGTACGGACTGGGACACGTTGGGGCAGGTAGCTGGAACAGGCAGGGACAGGCTGGACGAGCTGGATCATGCGGGCTGGAACAAGCTGGAGCAGATGACTGGAACAGGCAGGGATAGGCTGGATCCGACGGACTGGGACATGCTGGAGCAGGTAGCTGGAACAGGCATGGAGAGGCTAGATCAGGTGGACTGGAACAAGCTGGAGCAGGCGGGCTGGCACAGCTGAAGCAGAAGGACTGGAGCAAACAGGGAGAAGCTGAACAGGCGGGTTGGAATAAGCTGGATCAGGCGAGCTGGAAGAAGCTGGAGCAGATAGCTGGCACAGACAGGGAGGAGCTGGATCAGGCGGACTGGAACAGGCTGGTGCGGATGGACTGGGACGAGCTGGACGAGCTGGATCAGGCGGGCTGGAACAAGCTGGAGCAGATGACTGGAACAAGCGGGGAGAAGCTGGATCCGACGGACTGGAACAGGCTGGTGCGGATGGACTGGGACGAGCTGGATCAGGCGGGCTGGAACAAGCTGGAGCAGATGGCTGGAACAAGCAGGGAGAACTGGATCTGACGGACTGCGGCAGGCTGGAGCAGGTAGCTGGAATAAGCAGGGAGCGGCTGGACGAGCTGGATCAGGCGGGCTGGAACAAGCTGGAGCAGATGACTGGAACAAGCGGGGAGAAGCTGGATCCGACGGACTGGGACAAGCTGGAGCAGGTAGCTGGAACAAGCGGGGAGAAGCTGGATCCGACGGACTGGGACAAGCTGGAGCAGGTAGCTGGAACAAGCGGGGAGAAGCTGGATCCGACGGACTGGGACAAGCTGGAGCAGGTAGTTGGAACAAGCAGGGAGAGGCTGGATTAGGCGGACTGGAGCAGTAGGAAGAAGCTGGGTCAGGCGGGCTGGATGGGCTGGATGGAATAGCAGGGAGAAACTGGGTCAGGTGGCCAGGAATACTCACCTTCCCAATCTTCTTTAAAAATGTATTTCCCTTCTCAGACGGGCCCAGGCGCAGCAGCCAACCTCACAAGCTGCTTCCAGCTACCCTGAAGCTTTCCCTCTCTGCCGCGATCCACCCCCCTCTGATGCAATTTCCTGTGCGGATCGTGGCAGAGAGGAAAAGCTTTGGTGCCGCCGGAGGCAGCTTGTGAGGATGGCTGCTGCGCCTGGGACTCCTCTGAGAAGGAAAATAAATTTTTAAGACCGCAAGGTGAAGGAAAGGGACGGAGACGGATTGTGGTGGGAAGGGGGGTAAGAAATGCCCAGACCACATAATAGCAATGCAGGTGGGGAGATTAGTGTAACCCGGTGGGTTATATTTATTTTTTTTATTTTTACCTGGGCTCCCAGAGATTTTTGGTGGTCAGTGCTGTGACTCCAGAAGCAGTTCTGGACTTCCTGCATGGAGCTGCGCTGTCTGCGGCTTGCCCCAATGCTCTGAGTGTTGGAGAAAAGTCTGTAAATGTATTTAAATGTGTGTTTTTAAACATATAAAAAATACACTGTATGTATATTTTGATGGCACCAATGATTGTGCGATATTTTGATCTGATTGTATAGAAATGTTATGGGTTTTTGTCTAAAAATATAACTTTTCTATTATTTCCTATGGAAAGTTATTTTCCAAAATGGAGATTGTGAAAAAATGTTAATTAGTGTCCATGAGGCAAACACCCTGTGTTCTGACACCTTATTGGCCAGCAGAGGTCAGCTGGTGACTCAGAGACCCGGTGTCCAGTGTTGCCAGGTGGGCGGTTTTCCGCGACCCGCCGCGGAAAATTTTTGCCCGCGGCGGGTTGCGGTTTTTGGGCTTCTTTTTTTTCTTTTGGGCGGTTTTCAGGTGGTTTTTTCGGCCGCGGGGAGGCGGGGCCGGTGACGGGGGAGGCGGGGCCGATGATAGCGGGGTCGGGGTTGATGATGGCGTGGGCGGGGTTGATGACGCGGGGTGGGGGTGTCAGGGGCGGGGTTTGAGTTTGGGCGGGTTTTGGGCTGGATTTAGGCTGGTTTGGGTGGGAAAAACATTTTCCACCTGGCAACCTTGCCAGTGTCCCTTGGCAACAGCTTGCCAGGAAGTGGAGGAGGGGCTGAAGACACTGAAGTGGAAAGATGTGTTTGGGAGAGCTCTGAGTGCATGACAGGATTTCTAGAAAAAAAGTGTGTGAAAGTCAGTTTTTCTGTGAGCTTTAAATTCCTGAATACAGGCGAAGAGAGTTGAAGGTGAAAAGTGTTGGATTTGAGCAGAGAAAGAAAGTTCTAAAACTGATGGTTTTTTTGTGTACTGTTGAAAGGGAATTTCTCTGCCAGTGTTTAGTGCTGAAACTCTGGATGCAGGTGAAGTGTGCTGAAAGTGAAAGGGGTTGGATTTGAACAAGAGAAAGAAAGAACTAAACTTTTTTTGTTGGAATGTTTAAAATGCTCCAGCAGACCAGCACTGTTATGGAACTGAGAACTCAGGTGCCCATGGATGCTGGGGTAAGGTGTGTTTGAATTTCGGGAGTTTGTAACTGTGGGAGGATGGGCAGGGAAACTTGTTACAAGTTTCCTGATTGTCTGTCTGAGACCCCAGGGAGAGCTGGGAGCTTGAGGGGCATGTAAGGCAATTGTAAACCCCCTAGTCGTGGAGCAGGTAAATTTGAATAATTGAAAAAATAAATATATGAGTGTCACAGTTTTAAATAGGGTTCCCAAATAAACTCCACACAACCAAGGGATTTAGCAAGAAAAAAAATATTAAAGGTTTTATTAAAGGGTAAAGTAAATAGAAACACTGGGATATGTTTCTTAAATGTTGGTACCAATTTTTACAGGTTGATGGTATTAAATGAAATTAGTACAAGATGTTAAATGCTTTGTGATAAGTTACAAAGGAAATAAAGACAATAGCATGCTCAAAATTACAATCACAATTACCAAGACCCCAACTCCTCATCTACTATAACCCAGAACATCCCACACATGTACACAGCACTAATTAGTGTACTCAGATCTGAGATATATATATATAGCACTCAATTTTGTTACCAGTATATCAAAGTCTTCACTAGCATCGCTGCTTTCTTGCGTTGGGTACCTTGGTCTTCTCCACATTCACGTCTCCTCGGTTGGTGAGGTCAGCTCACTGGTTCAGGGACTCCACGATACCTACTACTCTGACTCAAAAAAACTCAAAAAAGGAAAACCTTAACTTTCTGTGGAACTGGTGCACTAACTAGATTCAAATAAAAGATAAGCAGGGGAAATTCTTATCTACCCCACCCAAAACATGCCCCCTTTTTCTTCTGCTATACACCCACCTTCTAACCCCACTTATGGACTGCTAGACTAAGTCTCCTAAAGGCAGGCACTCACAGGACTCGAGGCTTAGGCTGGGCAGCTTTTCCCCAAGGCAGGCTTTTGTCTGGATCCCCGGAGGCAGACATAAACAAAAAAACACAGTGTTCAATTTTAGTCTGGCCACTCAGTGCAGGGGGATGCCCCTTTCTCTCTCTTTGTGGATGCTCAAACCAGCAAGCTTCTGGGCTAGATGCCTCCTGAGGCAGGCACTCAAAAAGCACAGTTCCTTTTCTTATCTGGGCACTCAATGCAAGGGGGGGTGTCTCTTTCTCTCTGGAGCTTCTTCCCTCTCTGGATCAGCCTCTTGTTTACAGGACAGTCACATGGCTGGCTTTCTCCTCTGCTCTCTGGACAGACAGACACACACACATGCGGATTGCCCTGGGTGGATTCCTCTGGGGTTCTATCCAGCTATGCACTGCTCCCAGCACGTCCCTGTGACCACTGTAACAGCAAATCTTCTGCTCAGCTCACCTCAGACCCCTTTCTTCTGTTCCTGTCTGCTTCAATGCCCAGCCACACTCACCAGCTCTCTTTCTTCATCTGTGGTTCCAGCCTGCAGCTGCCTCGTCTTATTTGAGCATGCCCTGCTTCTGCCCCAGCTTGCAGCACATTCTTCCCTCAGACCATGCTTGTAGCTTCCATTGTCTCTAGCCTCGATTGCCTTCTTCTTCCAGGCAGCCTCTGCACTGCAAAAACGTCTGTGTCCCACCTCTCTGTCCCCTGGATTGGCTTGAAATTCGCGCCAATCTAAGGATCAGACTGCCTCCTGCCACCTCATTGGTCCAAATTCGTGCCTTTTTGCAGATCCTGTCTGTAGTGGATGCTTGGAATGCCCTCCCGCGGGAGGTGGTGGAAACGAAAATGGTAACGGAATTCAAACATGCGTGGGATAAACATAAAGGAATTCTGCTCAGAAGGAATGGATCCTAAGGAGCTTAGACGAGATTGGGTGGCAAAGCCGGTGGCGGGAGATGGAGATGGTGCTGGGCAGACTACGGTCTGTGCCAGAGCCGATGGTGGGAGGCAGGACTGGTGGTTTGGAGGCGGGGATAGTGCTGGGCAGACTTATATGGTCTGTGCCAGAACCGGTGGTGGGAGGCGGGGATAGTGCTGGGCAGACTTATATGGTCTGTGCCCGGAAAAGGACAGGTACAAATCAAGGTAAGGTATACACAAAAAGTAGCACATGTGAGTTTATCTTGTTGGGCAGACTGGATGGACCACGCAGGTCTTTTTATACCGTCATCTACTATGTTACTATGTTTAAAAGTTTTACAGTTAAGACTGTGGTGGAGAGACCCTGTGCAAGGTTGTGTAAGACAGGTTTATGCAAGTGGATTAATCCCAGTTAAGCCACTAGGAAAACTGGTAATCAAGCTTAAGGTTGGGCTTGCAGTATATGTGTTCACATGAAGATTGCATGAATTTGGAGAGACAAAGATGCTGAGAGCTGTGTGACTGCAAGATCCAATGACGAGTGCCCTTCCTTAGTTAGGGAACTCAGTACAAGAGCAGAGAAACTATTTAAGGTTATACAATTATTATTATTTATTTTGTTAGTTAGCTAGCCACCGTTATCCCTGAATCCCAGCTAGTGCTGTTCCTGCTGTTAGTCAGGAAGGAAAGTTTTTTTGTTGATTTCATTTAAAGGGTGAGGCAGTAGGTTCCTGTACTGAAAGAGAAGATCCTGAGCTGCAACATACAAGGGGGAAGAGCAAAGAAGCTCCAAGAAGGGCCAAAGATAAGTCTTCACTCCTATGCAAAAGGACACTGAAAGGTCACAGTTTAATCTGACTTACCTCCCCTCCGAAGGGACACCACCTTGTAGTGGTGGAGTGGCTTCTGTGTTTCAATGACTGAGAGGGCTATGCTGAAGGGTTACCCATATCAGACAGGCCTGAGGGGAAACCAGACAAAGAGTGTCCCAAGCTTGGAGAGTGATAAGATGGCGACCTGTAGTTCGTATGCCCAACGGCCTAGCTGCCCTCTGAAATTTTGTCTTTTCTACGTAAATTTCCTCTCTGCAATTGCAGTTACCTTAACTGAGAGGAAGGGGACAACCGGTAGTCAGCCGCCGATGGCCAGCGTTTTGTCCCCTGAGCAGCAAGTGCGGGACCGCTGCGCGACGAACTGCCCACAGATGAAAGGGTTGGCGAGTCCTTTGATTAGCGCCGGCGAAGGAGTGTTGATGCTCTTGGACCTGGAAAAAACAACTCCCATCGCTCCCGAATTATTCAACCACCATGTCCAAAGGAGTGGAGGAGTGAGTTAGAGGCATATGCTGAAACGGAGGACGTTTACAGCACAACCCGAATTGGCGGAACCACTCCTAAACACCTAAGAGAAATCAGCTTGGAGTTTTTGGCTCCCGTGGAGGTTACATTGAATATCATCTGGAAGGCGCTTCGGGACCTAACGGTGGCAGTAAATAATTTTGTTTCAGATATAATCTTATTAGAGAGTTACATGGACAATTTAACTGAACCCTTTGAGAGTGAAAAATTGATATAACAAATGAAGTTCTACACGAGTGGAAGTGAGACTGTCTAGTCCACTGTAAGATAGGAAGTCAATTAGGTTAAACTCGGTTTCCTCCACTCCCCTTCACAGCCGTCATTCCCATACACTCAAATCACAGCAAGCAAACCTATGTGCTGCTGCAAGGGGATTTAATAGCCAGGAGTACAAATGAGCCTATCTAGTCCACTGTAACCAAGGAAGCCAATTTGGTTCATCTCTATTTCTGAAACAGGCCCTCGGCTAGTAAATCAGGAGACAAGAGGCAAATGATTCCGAAAGCAGGACACCTTTATTGCTAGCAATGGACAGTACTGAGTTTAGTCTCAGGACACTGCCTCCTGGGCGTCATCTGACATTCGGTCTTATACAAATTAGTGATCATGCGCATAAAACACACCATACGTCACACATACACATGCGCAGTACATGCACATGCGCAATACATTAGTAGTTCTGTAGTTCTCACAGAGAAAAGATACGTCAGTTCATAGCTTTCATAGAAATTGTTACTTTGCAAGAAAATGTAACTTATTGCAGTGTTTCAGCACCTTCACACAATACAGCCTCTATGTGTAGATCACGAGACTGCATTGGCAGAACCTGCTGCCTCTCGAAATTGCTGACCACTGAAATCTGTTATCTGAATACTGGTTAATGGACAAGTAATGCTAGTAAAAAGGTAAACCACTCCAAACTACACACATTTAGTATGCTCATTATAAACCTGAGGTATTGGCATAAGGCAAAAGTGCAAATATGCATACAAAGTTCAGATAGAAAATCCCATTAGTGCAATAGTGACAAATGTAAAAGTCCAAAGTCCAATAATTGTCACATGTGGAACATGCCACAAACAGGATAAAAGTTCATAAGTAATCTTGGCTGTCCAGTAGTTGCTACATCCCAGTTGTCCACTCCTACAATTCCACTCTCCCGCGCAGTCGTCATTGCCATTCACACAAAATAAAGCAAGCAAACCTATTCGTTGCTGCCTCTGCATTGTAGAGGTCTATAAAATAATGAGTGGAGTTGAACAGGTAGATGTGAAGCGTCTGTTCACGCTTTCCAAAAATACTAGGACTAGGGGGCATGCGATAAATCTACAATGTAGTAAATTTAAAACGAATCGGAGAACATTTTTCTATTTTTGATCAGAAGGGCCAAATATATCAGGATCCTGCTGTATGTGGCCCTTGAAATCGAAAATAGACCAGGATCCTGCAGTATGCGGCCCTTCTGATCAAAAATAGACTAGGATCTTGATGTATGCGGCCCTTCTGTTGCCAAATACACCAGGATCCTGGTGTATTTTTGATCTCCAGGGCCGCATGCTGCCGGATCCTGGTCTATTTTCGATCTCAAGGGCCACAAACACCAGGATCCTGAAATATTTGGCTCAGAAGGGCCAAATACACAGAAGGGCAGCATACATCAAGATCCTAGTGTAATTTTGATCTGCAGGGCTGCATACTGCTGGATCCTGCTCTATTTTCGATCTCAAGGGCCACAAACGCCAGGATCCTGATATATTTGGCTCAGAAGGGCCAAATACCCAGGATCCTGGTGTATTTGGGATCAGAAGGGCAGCATACATCAAGAACCTGGTGTATGTTTGATCTGCAGGGCCACATACTGCCGGATCCTGGTCTATTTGCGATCTCAAGGGCCACAAACACCAAGATCCTGATATATTTGGCTCAGAAGGGCCAAATACACCAGGATCCTGGTGTATTTGGGATCAGAAGGGCAGCATACATCAAGATCCTGGTGTATTTTTGATCTGCAGGGCTCCATACTGCCGGATCCTGGTCTATTTGCAATCTCAAGGGCCACAAACACCAGGATCCTGATGTATTTGGCTCAGAAGGGCCAAATACACAGAAGGGCAGCATACATCAAGATCCTAGTGTAATTTTGATCTGCAGGGCTGCATACTGTTGGATCCTGCTCTATTTTCGATCTCAAGGGCCACAAACGCCAGGATCCTGATATATTTGGCTCAGATGGGCCAAATACCCAGGATCCTGGTGTATTTGGGATCAGAAGGGCAGCATACATCAAGAACCTGGTGTATGTTTGATCTGCAGGGCCACATACTGCCGGATCCTGGTCTATTTGCGATCTCAAGGGCCACAAACACCAGGATCCTGATATATTTGGCTCAGAAGGGCCACATACACCAGGATCCTGGTGTATTTGGGATCAGAAGGGCAGCATACATCAAGATCCTGGTGTATTTTCGATCTGCAGGGCTCCATACTGCCGGATCCTGGTCTATTTGCAATCTCAAGGGCCACAAACACCAGGATCCTGATGTATTTGGCTCAGAAGGGCCAAATACACCAGCATCCTGGTGTATTTGGGATCAGAAGGGCGGCATACATCAAGATCCTGGTGTATTTTTGATCTGCAAGGCCACATACTGCCGGATCCTGGTCTATTTGTGATCGTACGGGCCACAAACACCAGGATCCTGATATATTTCTCTCAGAAGAGCCAAATACACCAGGATCTTGGTCTATTTGGATCAGAAGGGCCAAATACACCAGGATCCTGGTGTATTTTTGATCTGCAGGGCCGCATATTGCCGGATCCTGGTCTATTTGCAATCTCAAGGGCCACAAACACCAGAATCCTGATATATTTGGCTCAGAAGGGCCAAATACACAGGATCCTGGTGTATTTGGGATGAGGTGGGCGGCATACATCAAGAACCTGGTGTATTTGTGATCTGCAGGGCTGCATACTGCCGGATCCTGGGCTATTTGCGATCTCAAGGGCCACAAACACCAGGATCCTGATATATTTGGCTCAGAAGGGCCAAATACACCGGATCCTGGTGTATTTGGGATGAGGTGGGCGGCATACATCAAGAACCTGGTGTATTTGTGATCTGCAGGGCCGCATACTGCCGGATCCTGGTCTATTTGCGATCTCAAGGGCCACAAACACCAGGATCCTGATATATTTGGCTCAGAAGGGCCAAATACACCAGGATGCTGGTGTATTTGGGATCAAAAGGGCGGCATACATCAAGATCCTGGTGTATTTTTGATCTGCAGGGCCACATACTGCCGGTTCCTGGTCTATTTGCGATCTCAAGGGCCACAAACACCAGGGATCCTGATATATTTGGCTCAGAAGGGCCAAATACACCAGGATCCTGGTGTATTTGGGAATCAGAAGGGCGGCATACATCAAGATGCTGGTGTATTTTTGATCTGCAGGGCCGCATACTGCCAGATCCTGGTCTATTTGTGATCGTACGGGCCACAAACACCAGGATCCTGATATATTTGGCTCAGAAGAGCCAAATACACCAGGATCTTAGTCTATTTGGATCAGAAGGGCCACATACAGCAGGATACTGGTCTATTTGGATTGGAAGGCCCAAATAAATGCAAATCTACTTTGCTATTGCTTTTGACAAACGGAGATGGCTGCTGTTGGGGGACCGGCTTCAACTTTATAGTCATACTGTCTCCTGTGGACCAGATAAACGTATCCCATGTCCCCTCTTGTATTTATTTTTTATTTATTTATTGCACTTGTATCCCACATTTTCCCACCTATTTGCAGGCTCAATGTGGCTTACAAAGACCTGTTTTGGCAATGTCATTCCAGGGTAAAAGATACAATTGGTGTTACAAAAAGATTAAGGCTGACATAAAAGAACTAAGCAACAGTTATAGAAAGAAGACTTTCCAAATAAGGGTGGAGTGTGTTGGAGTGTTATAATTAAGCTAAGGATTCTCGTGGTAGGCCTTGTTGAAGAGATATATTTTCAGAGATTTACGAAAATTAGTTATTTTGCTGATTATTTTCAAGTTTGTTGGTAGTGCATTCCACAGCTGTGTGCTCATGTGGGAAAAGCTGGACGCATGTGTTAGTCTGTATTTTAATCCTTTACAGCTGGGGAAGTGCAGATTAAGAAATGTGCGGGCAGATCTTTTAGCATTTCTGGGAGGTAGGTCCAGTGTAATATTTATGGTACAGTAAGGTTCTGAGTGTGTTTTTGCACAAAGTTGTGCATGAGGAGTTACGGGGGGAATGAGTAAAAGTAGGATTCAGGGGAAGGGAGGATGTTTTGGGTTGTTATTATGAGATGCTATAATTATTTCGGTTCTGGTTAAAAATGTCTATAAAGAATCCAACATAAAAATAAAAAAGAAACATGATGGAATGCATTTGATCAGGCATTACATTCACTTCAAGCCAGAAAAGAGGTCAATATACACACACATGAAACACATGGAAGGTCTTCAAAATAAGTTCCTAGGTTAAATAATTTATTTTTTTGCTCATCTCTAGAGCATCTACCCGGGCTGATTCCAGGTAATGCTGCAAGGACTGGCTAACAACTCGGGTGTTTTAATAGCTGGTCCAGAAAAATATTTTTCCACTACTTTAGTCTGAAAATAGAAAGAGAGTGATGTGAGCCCAAGTCCTTCTCTGTCACTTATAACATCGAGGGGAGGTTTTGTTACTTACATCATCTTCTGCAAAGACAGAGAGGCTGAAGAAAGCCCCTACGTAAGACAATCGCTGCAGCTCCCGGCCAGTGGCAGGGCTTAAAAGTTTAGGTAACCATGAGGGCAAAGATGCAAGCTTTAAAACACCGACAGAAAAAAGGGCAACTATCTTTCTCCCTCCAACTCCTTCCTAACAGCTCACACCCTAAAATCAAGATGTCAGTACAGTATCCAATATATTCCCTAATATCCAACAACAGTGCCAAGTTCAGGGTTACGTAATATTTAGTCTGGTTACAAATCAAAATTTTGAGTGCAGTTTGAGTAATTAGCCATTACTACAGTTCTGACAACCCCCAATGGCTCTGCAACACAAGCAGTGGTGAATGGCTCTGTAACTCATACAATGCTACCAGTTGCAGTGTTTTTCTGCAGTGTCAGGAGGGGGACTTACCAAAGGACTACATAGGCTCACTTCCACTCCAGTCTATTACACCTCCTTGAAGATTTGCCACGGAAAGAGGGGAATACAGAATCGCAGTGCTGGTTTACGGCTGGTGATTGCTGCATACTGGAAGCAGCAGCAGCCGTCAAAACAAAGGTCGTACGTGGATCTGGAAGATCCCGGGGATCCCGCAGATCTGGCTTTTACACCGTCCCGGAGGAGAAGGGATCAGGGGCCCCCTCCTTAATTTCTGCCCTGGGCCCCACCATGTCTAAAACCGGCCCTGCTTGCAGCTGCTAGACAAAACAGGACTTAGCACTGTAAATTTCAGGGTAAACCTCATGTTGAGAACTGGCTACAATTATCTGGGGAGGGGGTCTCCATGGAACTTGTTACATTTTGTGTTTAAATTTAAACACCAGGATGTTATGAAGGAGTGGAATCCATTCCCTAAGTATGTGAGGGAGAGATGATCAGGAATTTTGGGACTGGACAATATCTTCTAACATTTGTAAAGAGTGATTGTAATGGGATGATATACTGGAAGAGGTTGAAGGTTTCATTCCTACTTCAGGTGCTGCAAATATAAAAATAAGAATTTGAGGGTTAGTGAGACTTCTTCATACATTCTTGGATTTTATGGTGGGAGGAGTTTACTCTTCCTGTTCTGTATTTGTGATTTACAAATTTTCTTCATAAAGGAGGCACAGGCAGGCAGCTCCTTGTGACTCTGGGCAAGTCACTTAACCCTCCATTGCCCCATGTAAGCCGCATTGAGCCTGCCATGAGTTGGAAAGCACGGGGTACAAATGTAACAAAAATAAAATAGATACTATTGGAGATTCTACATGGAATGTTGCTACTATTGGAGATTCTACTTGGAATGTTGCTACTATTGGAGATTCTACATGGAATGTTGCTATTCCACTAGTAACATTCCATGTAGAAGGCTGCGCAGGCTTCTGTTTCTGTTTCACAGAAGCAGAAGCCTGCGCGGCCACATTGGTGATCTGCAAGGGCCGACTTCTACATGGAATGTTGCTACTATTGGAGATTCTACATGGAATGTTGCTATTCCACTAGCAACATTCCATGTAGAAGGCTGCGCAGGCTTCTGTTTCTGTGAGTCTGACGTCCTGCACATACAGAAGCAGAAGTCTGCGCGGCCACATTGGTGATCTGCAAGGGCCATAAGACCCAACATGGAAGTGTGGAGGTCAAGCTGGGGACCCATAGGCCCACACAATATTAGCAACTAGGAAACTTGGGTGACGGGGCAGAGATTGCTGTCTCCCAATCAAAAAGGTTTTCTGTTGCCCATTAAATTGTCACATAGGTTTGCACTTTGCACAGCACTGGCCCTAAGCCACTGGGCTTGCAGGAGATTTAATTTTTTCTTTCCTTTTTTTTTTGCTTTATTCAGAAAAACCTTCTTAAATTGACTGAAGCTGAAATGAAGGCTGATCTGGTAAAACTAATTTAGAAGTTTCATAAAACAAGCACAAGAGGAGTGGCCTAGTGGTTAAAGCGGTGGACTTTGGTCCTGGGGAACTGGGTTCGATTCCCACTGCAGGCACAGGCAGCTCCTTGTGACTCTGGGCAAGTCACTTAACCCTCCATTGTCCCAGGTACAAATAAATACCTAAGCCACATTGAGCCAGCTATGAGTGGGAAAGCGCAGGGCACAAATAAAAAAAAGATTAATTTTATATATTGTAAATAATAATAATGTGTGTGTTTGACATCTTTTAACATACCACCCTTTGTGGTTACAAGACAGCAGTTTACAATACTAAAAATAGGCAGTGGCATAGAGGAAAAATAAGACAAAAGAAAATGAATGCAGACTAAGCCTTGAATCAGCCCCCCACATGCCACATGTAACTGATCAAGTTAAAATGGCTATGAAAAATATAGAATCCACTAAAAAACATATACAAGGTGGGGAAAGTTTATCTCAAAAAAATATATCAAAATCTGCACTTTCCTTACACTAGAATGACTCAAAAAATCAGTATATTGTGCTTAGATAATATTAAGGAGGAAAAAGAGCCTCACAGAGCTCCTAGACAATATATCTGTCTACTGGAGCTAAAACGGATCTTATATAGATCCTCTGTTCATCATTGGCTCTGAAAAAACCTCCAAAGAAATTTTATACTATTTCAACCACAGTGACAAATATAGTGGTTCCTTACTATTGTTACTTAACAAAATGTTGGAACTGATTGTTGTATCACAAAATATTAGACTAAAGTGTAAAATGAACACTTATCTATAGCATGGGAAGACTTCAATCTCTCTTTCTTAGAAGGCTTCAATCTTTCTTTCTTAAGGCGCTCCAAGCCAACGTGGCCAGCGTTTCGTAAAAAACTGCTTCAGGGCTTAGAGAGCGCTCATTTTCTGAAAAAAAGAAGAAAGAACCAGGAGGGCTTAATTCTAAGGTTGAATGGTGCCATTTCTTTTAAAACTGTTACGATTGGCGGTACACCTTTAAACATCTTTTAGTACTGCCATCTAGTGATAGGCTGCTCCGCGGCATAGCGTCTGACGTCATTAAATATAAAACGGAGCCATTTTGAAGCAATCGTAATGCTGAATGCAGGACACCACCGCTATAGCGGCTTTCATGTGAGCGGGCAAGTTTGATTAAATCGGTTGAATATTGTTTTGCTACCACAGCGATGAATAATAAGAATGTCTTTTTCGTCTTTTTCTTCTTTTTTTCAGAAAATGAGCGCTCTCTAAGCCCTGAAGCAGTTTTTTACGAAACGCTGGCCACGTTGGCTTGGAGCGCCTTAAGAAAGAAAGATTGAAGCCTTCTAAGAAAGAGAGATTGAAGTCTTCCCATGCTATAGATAAGTGTTCATTTTACACTTTAGTCTAATATTTTGTGATACAACAATCAGTTCCAACATTTTGTTAAGTAACAATAGTAAGGAACCACTATATTTGTCACTGTGGTTGAAATAGTATAAAATTTCTTTGGAGGTTTTTTCAGAGCCAATGATGAACAGAGGATCTATATAAGATCCGTTTTAGCTCCAGTAGACAGATATATTGTCTAGGAGCTCTGTGAGGCTCTTTTTCCTCCTTAATATTATCTAAGCACAATATACTGATTTTTTGAGTCATTCTAGTGTAAGGAAAGTGCAGATTTTGATATATTTTTATGAAAAATATAGGCCTTATGCCCTGAATTGAATCTTGGGTAGGAAATTTCCAAGTGAGGGTATTTCAGAATGGACTTCTAGAGTGAAGGGTTAGAATACAAAATGACGACTTGTGTATAGAGTGTAACGTGGGAATTTCTATAACAAGACGCCTCTATGTAGGTGCCCCTCTGCTGTAGTCCAGATCAATGTCGTGATCTTTACATAGGTGCCCCAGGGGCATCGTTTGGGCAGAGGGAGGGAGAGTTGCAATGTATCCCTGCATTTTCTAAGATTGTCTCCTGGTCTCTATAAAATGACTTTTCTAATCTGTGACCTTCCCATGAGAATCTCTTCTCTATTATGACTGTTTTCATTCCTTCCTTTAGAAGGTTCTTAACATCTATTGCCAGATCTATCATTGTGTTACTGTCTCAGAAATATTTCCTTTCTTACCCAAGTTTCTGTTTTCTCCTCTAGGGCGACTCACATATCCTTTCCGATTTCATCAAGCAGCTAGTTAAAGGTAAAATCTGCTTCATATTTTAGATACATTAATAGTTTATAATCAGAATGAATAATCTCATGCATATGGATTTCAGGCTGAAATCAAGCCTGGCTGTGTTCAATCAGTTGAATCTAATTATCATTAAAATTTGCTCAACAGGTTGATTGACTAACTAAGTTTACCAAGCAGTGGTAAAAGGGGCCCTGTAGTGGTGTCCGGTCCCCTTTTATTGCCGCCCGGTAGAAGGGTTTTTTTTTTCCAGAAGGAAATGGCCATGTGGTAAGTTAAACACTTGCAGTGCTGCCATTTCCTGGGGGAGCCCTTTCCTCCTCCTGCAGGAGATGGGGGCGGGAACTCCCAAGGGAGCCCGGTGGTAGAGCCCAGTTGGCACGTGGCAAGCAGATACTTTTTCATATGGGTACTACTCTGGATAGAAAACAGTATACACAAAAAGCATACAGAAGAAAAAAGCACAACTGGGCCTTCAAGACCGAGACAACAGCAGTCCTTTATTAAGACCAGACCAGCACCTGTCTCAGGGGTCCAAGTTTAATATCAAGATACGCAGGTAGGGAGCTCCTTAAAAACTGTGAGGTCCTTTGATTACGATGTTGTTTTAGACACTAACATGTGCCTAATACAGCAAAACATGGAGTACTATGAGATGCACTCAAGCGTCCTGCCGTAACTCTGAAATCTGTGCAAGCTAAAACAAAGTTTCTTTTTGGTGTGTGGGGGGGGGGGGGAATGGGAATTCCTGCACTAACCATAACATGCTAACTGGTTGGTGCACAGATGAAGCAGGAGCCCTTATTGCGTATAAAATGGGTCATGTGTAATTTTAAAAAATGGCCATTAGTGCAAAAAAATAGAAAAAATCCATTTTTGTGTCTGTGATAAAAATGACCTTAGTGTTATATGTTTACTCAGGTTTCCTTTGTCTAATATTACAGAAAATTGTATTAAGATTGTCCAATAATATAGGTATCATCTTACTCTTTTTTTTATTACGTTTAAGCTCAGAATCCATTCAGGGGAAATCAAGAGGGGGGTCAATACTTTTCACATCACTGGACATTAACAGCCTGCAATCAAAATGACTAATCTTTTTTGTTGTTACATTTGTACCCTGCGCTTTCCCACCCATGGCAGGGTCATTGTGGCTTACATGGGGCAATGGAGAGTTAAGTGATTTTCCCAGAGTCACAAGGAGCGGCCTGTGCCTGAAGTGGGAATCGAACTCAGTTCCTCAGTACCAAAGTCCACCACCCTAACCACTAGGCCACTCCTCCACTTTGTGCTGAAAGAGTAACAAACATCAAATACAAACCAACTGACCCTTCCAGTCTGCCCAATGATATTCTTTTCCTTTGTTTTCTACTACTTTGGGTTGATCACATTTATAAACCAACATTTGCTTCCCCCTCCTCCTCTCAATTCTTCCCCACCACTGACCTCTGGAATAATTTTACAGAAATCTTACTTCAGCATTGACAGGATGTGATAATTCTGTTCCATGAGCCTCCCAGTTCCACCTGTAACATTTTGCAGTTTGGGTCAGTCCTGTGGTTCAGTGCCAACCCCATGTACACCAAGTGGGAGGATTCAGGAGAGACCTGAACCTATACGGTCTGTGCCCTGAAGAGGACAGGTACAAATCAAAGTAGGGTATACACAAAAAGTAGCACATATGAGTTTATTTGTTGGGCAGACTGGATGGACCATGCAGGTCTTTTTCTGCCATCATCTACTATGTTACTCTCCAAAGGATGCACCAAACAACCAGCCCCCTCAGAAAGGATTCACTTAATGCAAGGTTATGTCTGCTTCAGGAAGCAGATGAAAGCTTGGTTCTTCTCTAAGCCTTTAAACGCAAGCAGAACCTAACTAGCTAGTCAAACACACAAGGACTGACACCAACTGCACATACTGTAGCAGGACTTGTTTACTACAGGGCACCTTTTATAAATCCACGTGCAGATTTTGTGTAAATTAATCACCCTTATCTTCTATCTAAGCTTCAGTTACTCTTTCTTCTGTCTCTATGTCAACCGCCGCTTACCTCCTTTGCTGTCTAAGATGTTTTAATCTGTATTGTGCTGGCATTGTAAATGACTAAGAGACGTATTTTCAAAGCACTTACACGACAAAGTTACTCAGTAACCTATGGAACTTTAAGTGCTTTGAAAATGAGCCCCACAGTATGCTATAAAGTGCAGCTCTTCAAACATTTTTTACTGCTGTAATTGCTTATCTCCTCTTTCCTTGTCATCAGCAGCAAATGAATCCATTACGAATGGGTTGTGTCCACCTACCAGCAGGGGGAGATAGAGAACACTGAAAACCATAGTGCCTCCCGGACGGCTAGCTCCATCTGCCTCTCAGTATTCTCTATCTCCCAGCAGGGAATCTGCCTGGGGTGGCTCCTGTGCTTTTGCCAGTTGTAGCAGGGGTGTTGTGGCTATTGCAGCTTCACTTTAAAGGCACATAGGTTAGCCCTTTCCCCGCCTTACCCTTCCCCCTATGTGGATGCAGGCATATAGGTTTGCCCTGTCTCTGCCTTTCCCACGCAGCTTACTTGTACATTCCTATATGGCCCCCGCACCAACGGTTCCTCCGGTTTGCGGTGTTGGGAAAACATTTCCAGTTTCGGGCCTTGCCTTTTGGCCTCACCACAGCTCCCTGAACCTTTTCCAGGGTAATGGTGGTAGTAGCTGCCTTTCTCAGGCGAGAGGGTATCCGGGTTCACCCATACCTAGACAACTAGTTCATCAGAGCGGACTCTGCAGGAGTCATCATGTAACAGCCAGAGTGGTCTCAGTACTGCAATCTCTGGGCTGGGTCGTCAATATACCCAAAAGTCACCTGACCCCCTCTCAATCTCTAGAGTATTTGGGGGTTCGGTTCGACACGGCCTCGGGGTTGGTTTTTTTACCCGAGCAAAGGAGGTGCAAGCTTCAGACCCAGGTCCATCTGCTCCTGAGGATGCCTTGCCCGTGAGCTTGGAACATTGTCCAGCTCTTGGGGTTGATGATGGCCACCCTAGAAGTGGTGCCTTGGGCGAGAGCACACATGAGACCGCTGTAGTGTTCCCTGCTACAACATTGGTCTCCCATTTCCCTGGATTATCAGTGCAGACTCAGTTGGCTCCCTGCGGCCCGACTCAGCATGGAGTGGTGGCTCTCAGACAGCAAGCTGCGGCGAGGAATGCCGTTAGCGCTCCCTGACTGGTGCCTGGTGGTAACCGATGCCAGCCTGAAGGACTGGGGAGCTCATTGCCAGGAGAGGAATGCCCAGGGTCTGTGGACACTCAAAGAATCGAAGTGGTCCATCAATCGTTTGGAATTAAAAGCAATTCATGAGTTCTGTTCTACTACAGGAGGTTGAGTTCGTCCCTCCTTTGTGTTATTGCTCCTGTTCTGGGGCGTTCGTTCGCTGTGAGGAAAGTTCAAGTTATGCTACTTTGCGGTTTAACACTGCTTTGGAAGCTTCAAATACTGAGAGGCAGATGGAGCTAGCCGTCCAGGAGGCACTATGGTTTTCAGTGTTCTCTATCTCCCCCTGCTGGTAGGTGGACACAACCCATTCGTAATGGATTCATCTGCTGTGACTAAAGGAAAGAAAATTACCAAGGTAAGAACCTAATTTTCCCATCCAGGTTATTCTTGCTGTACAGTGCCTTGGGTGAATTTATTCAAAAAGGCAATAAATAAATAATGCATTAAATGTTAATAAACAGGTACATTCACAGCTAATGAGCAGCCAATCAGAATCCTTCAGTCACAGCTAATGAGCAGCCAATAAAAGTCTTTTTATACTACAGTTAGAACTCTCCAGTAATCTGGATAATTCCATGATGCAATCATAACTAATGAGCAGCTAATTAATGTGCCCTGGAGGTGCCTTTACAGTACCTCCCTGTTTAATGTTGCTTACAGTGATCCCATCAGATGAATCTTTTATTTTTCTGTTAAAGATTGATTCTCTTCTGTATTTATTGGTCTTATTCAGTGTTGCAGGAGTTTGTTGCCACAATTGTACAGCCTCTCATTGGATGACTGAAGACAGCTGAATCCTCTCTGCAGTGGCGTTCCTAGCCTGGATGACACCCGTGGCGGATCGCCGATGTGGCCCCCCCTGCGAAATGACACCTCCCCCCCCCCGGCAAAATGACAGTCCCCTCGGGTGCACGCCGCTGGTGGGGGTGCCACGGCGCGTGCCTGTCGACTCCAAGTTCGCTAACTTTGCTCGTTCGCTGCAGCTCCCTCTGCTCTGGAACAGGAAGTAACCTGTTCCGGGGCAGAGGGAGCTGCAGCGAACGAGCAAAGTTAGCGAACTCGGAGCCGACAGGCGCGTTCCGCGGCACCCCGCAGCGGCGTGCACCCAGGGTGGACCGCCCCCACCCCCCCTTGGTACGCCACTGCCTCTCTGCTCCTTTCTGTTTAGTATAGGGATCTTCCTTCCTTTCTGCTGGCACACGAAGGACCTCATTCTCTAGACACTTCTCATGATTCTGGTGTCCCTTGTATCACTTCCTCAATAAAGTAAAAGCAGTGAAATTCCTGGTTCTCCTACTTTCTTCTCTTTTCCCAGGAGAAAAGAGCTTCTTTCTAGAGTACATAAGATATCATCTGTATATTTAATTTATTTATGTATTTTGTGAACTTAGCCTGCCTGCAAATCTAGGTGGGTTACATCCTTTAAAACATATACAATATGATTTAAAAAACACAACTTATTCATTTATTAGACTCTATTAACCACCTTGTGAGGTAGTGGGTGCTCCATGGCTGGATTCCCATAGGATCACTCCCTAACTGAGACTGAGAGTGTCGCCTTAGCTTAGGGTAGGTGGAGTTAACATCTGCAGAGTCAGAGGGGCAGAGCTTAGGCAGGGAGGTGGTTAAATGCCCTGAAGTAGAATAGATCAGAGAGGCCTCAAGACAAGAGGTCTCCAAGAGAGAGAGGCCTGAGTCAAGAAGCCTCAACGAAGCAGGCCTGGGAGAGGACCTCTCAGCAGTGGCGGATTTAGGGTAGGTGCGCAACTCCTTAAAGCCCTCTTGGCTCAGTCTTCACCCGGGCAGTGACTACGGCACTCATAGCCTGCCTGCAGCCTGCTCCAGGACTTTCTCGATTCAAGGAGGAAGCCCCAGAACAGGCCGTGTATGAGTGCTGCTGCCCGGTTGAAGACCAAAGCCAAAACGATTTTAAGGCGGCGAGTGGGTGGGAGACAGAGACAGGGGTGGGGATGGAGATGGGGGTGGCAGCAGCAGCATGGCACAGGGGGCAGGGGAGATGCAGCCCTTGTAAAAAGTTCCTGACTATGCTACTGCCTGTCAGCAATGAGAGAGAGAGAGAGAGAGTCTACTTGATTACCAATATACCAGCTGTTGAGAAACTAGAACAAGGTTTGCTGTTAATCTGAAGATGGAAAAAACACATTAGCTTGCAGAAAAGACGGCTGAGTGGAGATATGATAGAGGTATGTCACTCAACTGCTCCTACCATCCAGCCCCTTTCTTGCCACCTATCCAGCTTCCCATTCCCCCATTTTCACCTCCTCTCATAGGAGTCACTTATCTAAATGATTGGGGGTGCTCAACTCTGCACAAATTACCAAGTCCATGAAAAGAAATTAAAGTATGGTGGGTTGTGAACAGAACTGGTCAGGGTGTCTTTATTATTATTATTATTATTAGCATTTGTATAGTGCTACCAGACGCACGCAGCGCTGAACACCTGACACAGAGAGACAGTCCCTGCTCAATAGAGCTTACAATCTAAAAATACAGACAGACAAGACAATTAAGGGCGAGGGAAGTACAGGGTGAGAAGGAACAAGGGGGGAGGCAAATGAGTAGTGGCTAGGAGCCAAAAGCAGTGGTGGTGCAGTATGTAGTCTGGTGCACTTTGTTACAGAATACTCTTAGTGAGTTGTGCGCCTAAATTCTAATCAGTGCCAATTAGTGCTCATTATTGCTTAAGTGCTGTTATCGGTGCTCATTAGCTTAATAAGCCAATTAAGTTGCGCACATTATTATAGAATCGGTGCGGATCTCTAGGCGCGCTAATAGAATCCGGGGGATTGCCCTTAAATCTGATGCTTTCAGGAAGTCCACCCTTAGAAACTCTGGTTTGTGTACTTGAGGTAATGGCAGAGGTGTGCTGGAGCAGGCTCTCACAGGCTCGCAAGAGCCGGTTGTTAAGTTTTTAAGAATTTTGGGAGCCGGTTGTTAAAGTAGGGCCCTCCATGGCTACTTTAACAACTGGCTCCCAAAATGTGGGCTTGGGCCCCATGCTGAATTATCTTTTACTTTGCTGGTGGGGATGCTGAGCCCTGCCAGCCAAGTAAATAGACTACTGCTGCTCCCTGCTCCTTGTTTCCAGCTCTGGGCAGCAGGCTGGGACTTCTCGAGCATGTGAGAGAAGTTCCAAGCATGCTGCTGATAGCAAGACGTTGGGAGTGGTGGCAGTCCATTTATTGGCTGCCAGCAAAGGTATGCCTAGCGTGCCCGCACGAAGGGAGGGAGGAGAGAGAGGCAAGTGTTGCTCCCCTCCAGCCCCTGGCCACCCCTGGCCCTTCCAACTGCAGAGCTGGCTACGTCGGAGAAAGAGCCTGTTGTTAAAAATTTACCAGCACACCCCTGGGTAATGGAGAGTGAAAATGACTTGGTCCGGCTTCCCTGGTTCTCAGCCCACTGCTGCAGAGCGGCCAAGTTATCCAGCTTCAGGAGGGACACTTTTTGGCCAGTCTACAGTGTTCTAGTTGTAGTCTCTGAAACTACCAATTGAAGTCAGCACTTTGGGCATAATGTACCTGGATAGGGTTGCAGAAATCCAGGTCTGGCTCAGAATTTCCCTCCTGAGAACCACCAAACAGCTATGCACTAGTTTGACTGATATTTGATACTGGTCCTTTGCAGTGGAAGACATATGGAATTTCTACCAAAAAGGAGGGCAGGTCCTGACTACAGGATTCCTTCCTACTTCACAAGGATGATGCTGACCTCAATAGCATACCTAGGGGTGGATCACTGCTACACCCCTCTCAACGCATCACCCCTCCTCGTCCCAAAGCTCATCACCCACCTGCTCCCCAAAGCGCATCATTCTCACCACCTGGGGGTGCACGGAGCAGTATGCCCTGCTTTCGGCTCCTTCGGTCCCCTGTCCCAGATCAGGAAGTATCATCAGAGAGGGCAGGGATCCGGCAGAGCTGATTGCTGCGTGACTGCTCCGTGCACCCCCTTGCTGCCTACACCTGGGGCGGACCACCCCACCATCCAACCCTTGACACACTATTGGCTCTTCTTTTAGGAGACCTCCATCCAAGGCAGCACAGAAACATCTAGACTAGAGGTAGGACTTCTCTACAATGTCACTGTAGGGTTCCACTATGTACAACAATGTATCTCTCTGTCTCACTCAGTTAATAAGCAAATTAGCCCACCTAATCTGTTATGCCACTGTGGTAGGTCCTGCAGTAGTGGTTAACATGCCCTGATTCTCACTAACTAATTAATGCACATTAGTTTTAAAAAACCCTCCTGGGTAGCTGAAATATGTGTTACTACAGGCATTCATGTGGGCACTGAAAAGGAAATATTTTCCAGAATTGATGAGAATGAGATACTAAGGGTAAACTGAGCTGGGTTTTCTGTAGACAATGCAGTTAAGAGACAGGTTCAAAAACTTGTCCATCTTAGTTTAGAAATAGCTGTCAGCACATTATTGCTGCATTTTGCAGGTCTGAGAAGCTATTTCTGTCTATTGATGAAAGCTGAGCAAGGTTCAAAACATTCCGTCCTGTTTGCAGGGTTCTGTGAGAGAGGTAAACCTACTGTTCCACCAGGCTGGCCTCCCAGAATTAGCACCGCTAACAAGTTCCTACAGAAAGAAGATCCATGTTAGAACTTATGATTTTTAGTGTAATGAGAAACTGTTGGAAAGGTTTTGTGACTGCAAGTGATTAGAAGCGTTAGCTCACTTAACAGTGCAGACTTTGATAATCTAGAGAATCGGTTTCCAGACACATCCGTCTTTGTGAGGTGTTCACAAAAATGCTTGTGCAGAAGAGAAAGTGCATATCGGCCCTCATAATAAACGGAAGTAGTTTGGTGCAGTCAGTGCATTTTAGACTAGTGTAGCCAAGTGTGCTTGTGAGAAGCTACCTTGAATTTTATCAATAGGGTCTATTGCATGTTTGGACAGGTTGAGCAATTTCTTACCCAGTATCAGGATATGTTCAGTCTCTCAGTTCCGCTGCAAGAAGAGTTTCTTGATTACTACTTGATGCAAAGTTCACATACACCACAGTATGTATGGGATAAGACAGTCCTACAAACTGACACAGAGAACTACAGTGCAAAATAGGATGGACACCATGGTAGTGATTCTGTAACTGGGCTTGATGTCAACATTCCTTGATAAAATATTGGTGCACCTACAATTTCAATGCACTACAGGGGTGTAACCAGCAGCTCATTTTGGGGAGGGGACCAGGGGTGGACTGTGAATGTTCTCGCCACTCTCCCCCCCCCCCCCCATTAAAAATCTTGCCTTTGCTGGCAAGTATGCCCCAGCCCTACCAGCTGAAGACAGTTGATACCTGAACTCTCTCTCTCCTTGGTGAAGTTGCCTCCAGTTCTGGAGGGGGACTGAGCCCAAAGTGGGGACTAAGGCTCCCCATAGCCATGCCATACCTATTGACCTGGTGGGTTATTGCAGCATCAGTGAGAGTCTGCCGAGATGGAGGAACACTGAGATCTCATGAGGAAACAGTAGCAAGAACAAAGGAGTGGGAAATAGACCAAGCTAATCAGAGACAAATCAGCAGATTTCAGTCAACTATAGACAAATATAGACCTTTGCAGTTCTACATGACCTTATGGAATCACAACAACAGTACTTATGCACATGCAGGGCATGTCTCACTGCAGAAGCCTAATTATAGCATTATTCTTTGCCAGTAAATGGGTCACTCTTGGCATCTCTGCTGCTAATCTTGGATCTATCATCGAGAACTTCTAGTTCTGCTCATCTACCTCATGTATACATCAGGGCAAATAGATGATGTAACTTACATGCATATCCTTCCTTCACTAAATCGCAAACAAGCATCACTGTGTCCTTTTCTCTCAGAAAGGCATAAGCAGGTGCAGGATACTGGAATCTGCACAAGGTTTGGTACCTGGACAGTTCCCAAGATCTCATAGATGAGAGTACAAGGTAAGCTGTCAGCTGAAACCCTGGCCAGAGAGGGAGGAATATTCACACTATATATTCTCTGAGTACAGAGTTCTCTACCTACACTCCTTTGTGCATTGTAGCCATGAAGATCGCAGTTGCCTTCCTGGTGGTGGCTCTGAGCTGCTGCTATCATTTACTTTACTTTTTACTTTTGTTACATTTTTACCCCGCGCTTTTTCCCACTCATGGCAGGCTCAATCGGCAGGCAATGGAGGGTTAAGTGACTTGCCCAGAGTCACAAGGAGCTGCCTGTGCCGGGAATCAAACTCAGTTCTTCAGGACCAAAGTCCACCACCCTAACCACTAGGCCACTCCTCCACTACATGGTAAGTAACCTTTAAATTATTACAGAAATCTCCATATTTACTAAACTCTGAACATTCACAGCTCCTTCACTCCTCTGCAGATAAAGTCAGAACCTTCTCAGCTTCACATTTTATTCCGTGTATTAAAGGCAGCACAGAGGGAGATAACCTTTCCACATCTAAATTACATCCACAATTTAACACAACACGTGTAAAAGTGTGTTACGTGTTATCAAAGCTGATTCTGGAAGCCTATTATATAAATGGAGGTGTCTATCCAGCTCATTTTTGAAAGTGATCGCCGGCCATCTTCCGACACAAATCGGGAGCTGGCCGGCGATCTCCTGAACCCGGCCAAATCGATATAATCGAAAGCCGATTTTGGCCGGTGCCAACTGCTTTCCATCGCGGAGCCAGCGAAACATCAAGGGTGCGTGTTGGTAGGGTAGTGCAGGCAGGACGGGGGCGTGCTCACGAGATGGCCGGCTTCTCCCAATATTGGAAAAAAAAGCCAGGCTTGACGAGCATTTCACCGGCTTTACTTTGTCCCTTTTTTTTTCATGACCAAGCTTCAAAAAGGAGCCCCAACTGACCAGATGTCCACTGGAGGGAATCAGGAATCACCTCTCCTTACTCCCCCAGTGGTCACCAACCCCCTCCCACCCAAAAAAAAAAAAAATTAAAACACATTTTTTCCCGGCCTCTATGCCAGCCTCAAATGTCATACCCTGCTCCCTGATAGCAGTATGCAAATCCCTGAAGCAGTTTTTAGTGGGTGCAGTGCACTTCAGACAGGTGGACCCAGGCACATCCCCCCTACCTGTTAGACGTGGTGATAAATGGGAGCCCTCCAAAACCCACCCAAAACCCACTGTACCCACATGTAGGTCCCCCCTTTACCCCTTAGGGCTATGGTAATGGTGTACAGTTGTGGGGAGTGGGTTTTGGGGGGGATTTGAGTGGCTAAACAACCAAGGGAAGGGAGCTATGCACCTGGGAGCTATGTTTATTTTTAAATTTTTAGAAGTGCCCCCTAGGGTGCCCGGTTGGTGTCCTGGCATGTGAGGAGGGCCAGTGCACTACAAATGCTGGCTCCTCCCACGACCTAATGCCTTGGATTTGGCTGGGTTGAGATCGCCGGCATTATTTTCCATGATGGCCGAAAACCCGGTGATCTCTGACATTTGGCTGGGCCCAACCGTATTAGTGAAATAAAAGATGGCCGGCCATTTATTTTTTTGAAAATACGGTTGGCTCTGCCAGTTACGGCGCCAGCCCTGGAGATGGCCAGCGCCGTTCGCTTATGCCCCTCCACGTTACCTTTACAAAATAGGCTTAAAATATGCACCTTTTGGGCTTTTCCCATAGATCCCTGTTACAAGATCAGACCCCAAGAGGGTAACAGTATAACAGGGCACTGGGTGCATCTTTTATATCTGTCTTATAAAGATAACATATATAGCTACATGCATACAAAAAATTAGCCTAAAAGAAAGGAGAGACACATTTATACCTGCTCCAAAGGACATGCAACTGGTTGCAGCAGTGGCGTAGCCAGACCTGACATTTTGGGTGGGCCCAGAGCTAATATGGGTGGGCACTGTGCATATAGGTATGAATAATGTTTCTTGGGATCCTACAAAATAATGCCTTAGAATTCACTTGATGATGAATTTCTAAGTAGTCTGCCCAACAGCTGCCCTGCATTGACATAAACCACAGACATACTTAAAGGAGAACCGATATTTTTAAATATATTTACATTATGCCATATCAAATTTGATCAGACATAGATCTACTATAATGGCAAACATCTCAATGCATGTGACAGTGTAATGGTATCAGTTTATTACTGAAATATGTAGCATGTTTGCTGGATTATATATACACCAATATATTTGTGTATCTTTTGAAGATATATGTTTGTGCAGCTTTTGGAGAATAGTTTCATTTCAAGCCTCTCTCTCTCCATTCCTTTTTAACTACACACACTTAACAAACACAAAAGAGCTTCCTCTGCCCTCCCACCTAACAAAAGATGGACTAAGGTGGGCACCTGAATAAAACAAAGGACTCAGAGGAAGCATAAACAGGACATTTGCTTGTCAAAGGTATACCTGCCCCTCCCATCAGCTTCCAGACATGTGCAGAAAGGAAGGACTTGTAATGTGTATCTGCCCCAGAGACTGAACAGGACATCAAAAGACCATTTGCCAGACAGCAAGTCTCGTGATGTCATAACACATGAGACCAACTCAGGGGTCATGTGCAGACATGAGACTACATTAACCATAATGCCTTGCAAAATATCCAAGACATGCACACACCATGCTTCTCTGCTAACATTATAAAAGGCCTGGAAACAGCCCAGCTCGCTCTCTTGGAACCTGCTTCTCTTGGGACCTGCCTCCTCTGGAAACCTGCCTCTCTTGGAAACTGCTGCTCTCTTTGGGGTCCGCTGATGCCTTGCTCCTAAAACATGTGCTTACCTAATGCTGTTCATACTGTGTAACAAGGACTTGTGAGTAACATAACTTTTGATCTAGACCTGCTACTTTGTTCTATTTTTATGCACAGATTACCTGTAAAGATTCCTTTTAAAACCTACCTCTCGTGTGCAATTGTATATTAAATCAATCTTTTTGAAGCTAAAAATACGGTCTCTTTGTGTTCTGAATATATATATACTTAATTTATTTAATTTATTGCAATTATCACCTTTGGTGATTGGTGGAGAAATCAATATAAATACAGCACCTGCTCTTAAATTATAAGCAGTGGCGAGTTGCTCTCGAGCTATTTTCCCCAAAATAAATCATTTCTTCCAACATATTAATTGCTGGAGAAGTGGGTAGAATTTCTTGTAACAACAGGATCCTGCAATATAATTACAGCAATGACGTACAGCAATGTATTCAAATTCTGATAGCACCTCAATAATAGCAACAAAATCCCTTCACTGCCAGGTACTTTGTAAAGTAACACTAAATCCTGTAAAGAGGCTTCTCAGATCCTATGTTGCAAACCTTAACACCAGTTCCAATAACAGTACCTTTACAAAGGCAGCAGTGAATATCCACAACAGCACTACACATCCCATTGGAAAAGCCAGACAAGTCATGCTCATAGATCCCCACACAAACCACATGCCAGCAGAATCTCTCACCTACTCAGACACATGCAGGACATACACAGACCAACCTTGATCAATGACAGAATAAAGGAATAAAAATTAGAAATTGTTCTTTAACCCAACATCAGCTTTTCCCCTCCCTATCCCCCCCATCCATCTCCGTAGCCCAGAATCTGCCCTTCTTTTCCTTCCCTACTCCCCCCATCTATCCCAGTAGCCCAGCATCCATCCCATAGCTAGGCATCAGCCCTACGCTGCCCCCCCACCCCTCCCTGTAGCCTAGCATCAGCCCTGTCGTACCCCCATCCACTCCCCCCCATGGTCTGGCATCTCCCCACCCCCACCCTGAAGGACACAATCATTAAATATAAGACCTTTTTTATTTTAATGTCGGCACTGCAGAGTTCACCTCCACCCAGAAACCCACCTACATTAAATGTAAAACTTTTTTTTTTAAATTTTAACCAAGGCACTGCACTGCAAAGACCAACCCCATCCAAAAACCCACAAAGGCACCAACCTATATCTTTTTTTGCCCTACGCTGTGAAGAGCCCACCCCCACCCAGAACCCCACCACCCTCCAGCATTAGACTGTACACATTAAAAGTTTAAAAATATATTTTACCTGGGCTGGGTAGCTGTGCTTCGGCGGTGGCAGGCACTGGTGCAGATTCAGAAAGCACTGTGCTCCGCTCCGTGTGCGCTGTTGTGGGGCCACAGGGGAGTGCTGAGGCTAAGGCCTTGGGGGGGGGGGGGGATCAACAAAAATGGCTGATTCATCCATGAAGGGTCAGTGAGGAACGTGACACCGATGGTGATGAAAGCCAGCAAATTTTCCCATGCAGCAGATCCACATGACAAATCAGAGGACCAAATAACATGGCTTCAAAGTTTCCAGACATTATACATACTTGTCCACATTTAGGCAGACTGTCAGTTAAGTGAGTAAGTTTGAAGTAACTTCCCCACAAGGTTTTACACATGTGAGAGCAGTGAAAGAAGCAGACTCATGCTTTCCAAACCACCCTGGACAATTTTCAAAACACACACACACATACACACACAACAAAACACGAATTCCATTTGTAGCACTACGTAGCACAAAACAAGGACAAAAACAGATGAAAGGTACTAACAAGTGTCTACTGTTGATTTATTCCCGTTTTCACTAATTGGGGTCTACGACAAGAGTCTCAGGTGATTGGCTTGCAGAGGCAACAGCTACAGATGATTCTTTCTCTCTCAGTTGAATTGCGCTCAGTTGGCATGGTCAGCTTTACATTTTCTCTGGCTCGCTGGCACAGATTCCGATGCCCTGGATCAAATTTGCACTTACCCAAAGGGTTTTTTTTCTTAATTAGAGTCTAATTGGTTTCACTATACCTCACTCGGACAGATATCTGTTGTAGCAAACTCTTTGGCACTTTTAAGATTCAGCAAACCTTCATTTCTGTACAGTTCTGCACATCTCCTGATACTTCAGGTTTCCTAATTCATATGTTTTGTACTTGCTTTACTACGTTCCCAGTTGTGAATTGTGTATGCCCTGCTGTTTTTCCCCTCTCCTGTCTTTTCATCTGTGATTGCTAAATGCACTTTTTTTTTTTTTTGCCCCAGTAAAAAGGTTCCTGTTCCTATAGCAGGATTTCCACAACAAAGCCCAGGGTGCTTTTGTCCTTTCTCAGCCAAATGCTGCTTAGCTCTACAATGACAAGTGACCAAGGGACTGTTGTAAAATAATTAGCAACTTTTGTTCAGGGCACTTCACCTAATGATGAAACTCAGCCAGTCTGAGAAGAAAGAACATTTGAGGATCACTCGCCTTGTTTATCAAATGTCAGCTTCCCTCTTCTCAATGCCTCGCTCATCTGTAATAGTTGTCCATTATGAGGGGGGGAGTTGGAACTGCATAATTTGGGTGGCGAGGAGGTTACCCCTGATAAGTTGCCGCTCTGCCTAGTGGTTTGGATCTGGGTGTTGGGGGGCAGCTGCACTGTGATGCCGTCATGCGCACTGTAGTGTGGAGGAGGAGCACAAAGCAGCAGATGCCAGAGTGAGACCAGATGGGGAGTGACAGAGTAGCGGTGCCGACGTGCAGTGCTACAATGCCTACGCCTACCCACTTCCGGATTAGGACCTGGCTGGCCCGCACTTTAAAAAAAAATGTGGTAGGTAAGAGGAAGAGGACCGGAGAGTTGTCAGTTGCGTGGGTGGGCCTGGGCCCACCCAGGCCCACCCATAGCTACGCCCCTGGGTTGCAGGTATATGCAAGTAAGAAAATGTACATTTTATCAAACGTAGTGTAAAAAAAAAGTAGTGACCATCTAAACACAGAAGTGATCCAAAAACCACTTAAGCCCCTTATAATTAAACACAATATCAACTTTCATCTGCAAACAAAAAATGTTATCATAAACTTTAAAGCAAATAAACTGAATGTTAAAGGGATCTTATTTCAGAACTAGAGGCCAAATGAAACCTGAATTCTAGATCATATATGAGGGCACTGTCGAGTTATAGTGTTTTTGGAACATACATAGGAGCATAATCATCTTCTTCCTTTGTACAGAAAATAAAGCAAATCAATATCTTTCTCTCATGATGATTGAGAAATCATCAACAGTAGAAAACAGTCTGCTTAGTTACCAAATCCAAACCAGCAGCCAAATTTTGCTGATTGGTTTCGGCCGAAAAATGAAAACGGCACCTCCAGCGCCTGCAGAGACTGGGTCCAAACAGGCTGGCCACCCACCCCTCCTAGCCTCCCCCACTGGAAGAAAGCGAGTGCTGCTGAGTCACACCCTCCCCCACCACTTGAAGGCCCTGCCCTGATGGTCTAGTGGTCTCTTTGAGGCAAGAACTATAACAGTCACTGCTGCCCATGCTGGTTCCTCCATAAAAATGGCTGCCAAGAGTTCCTGCCTGAGACTGTCACCAGGACAGTTAAAGGTAGGCCTGCGGTGGGCCTTTCAGTAGTTGGGGTGGGGTGGTGCTGGATCAATGGGTCCCGCTGGTCTGTGGGAGGACAGGGTGTTGGAACCTGGTCTCTGCAGGGTGGAGTAGGTAGTGGCGGAGGCAACCCACTTGCATTTTTGACCTAAACTCCAGCTTGGATTTCAGGCCAGTTTCGGTGCCAAAAGGCAAACTGAAATTCAGTCAACCTCTATTCAAGATGCTTTTGATAGCAAAAGTGTCAAAAGCGTTGTTTCATATTTTACCCCCTTAAATCAGTTATTCTTGAAAAAAAATCAACAAAAAGAAAGTATAATACAAATAAAGTCTTTCCAATGTAAATCGTGCACTTATCTGAGCTCAGTCAGCTGATCCCAATTCTAGCATTTCAGTATAAAAATGCTTTTGTCAAGGGACAAGCCCAGCTTCCTGCAGAATTATTCATTCAACAGCACTGAATATCAGCGCTCCTCAGATAACTCCCGGCTCTAACCGGACAGTGCCACGTAGTCTCTGCTAATATTCCAGCAACACTCTCCAGTTCAGTTCAGTGCCTACGAATATCAGCGCTGGACCCAGTCTGCGTGATTTTACAGGGTTGGAGCCCTCCTCATGTTGAATATCGACCCCTATGTCTTTTGAACTGGCTTTCAGTTTATGTTCTGAATATGTTTGGTTTGTGTGTCTAAATCATTTATTTCTTTTCTGTAAGCCACTTGGAAGGTAGACATGGCTTTCGGTTGGCATTGACTGTGCAGGATTGACGATCTGTACTATTCTGTCTGGTTTCGTTTTACAATAGGTGAATTGATGTTCTAGTGCTCACTGTAGTGTTTAAGATGCTTTCCTTTTCCTTGTGTGACTCGTAGAAATGACTGCTTATGGTATGGTAGAATTGCTCTATAGGTCCTGAGTGTTTTTTATTCTCGGTATGCCTAGTACTGGATTTTGGAGGGGGTTGTTAAAAAATGACCGGCCCCGGGTGGCAACTATCCTAGGTACACCACTGACTCCACCTACCCTAAGGCAGCTCAGTCTCAGTTAGGGAGTGATCCTATGTGAATACAGCCATGGGCCACCCACTCCCTCACAAGGAGGTTAATAAATTCTTTAAAAAATAAATAATTTGCGTTTTTATCATATTGTGTATATTTTAAAGGATGTAACCCACCTAAGTTCTTAAAAAATACAAATTAAATATACACATTACATCTTATGAACTCTAGAATGAAGCTTTTTTTCTCCTGGGAAAAGAGAAGAAAGTAGCAGAACCAGGAATTTCACTGCTTTTATTTTATTGAGGAAGTGATTCAAGGGACAGCAGAATCATGAGAAGTGTGTAGAGGATGAAGTCCTTCACATGCCGGCAGAGATGCAGGTAGATCCTTATGCAGAGAGGATTCAGCTGTCTGCAGTCCCCATTGGAGAGTCAGGGGGGTCTATCAACAGGTGCACTGAGTAAGACCAATAAATATAGAAGAGGATCAATCTTTAACAGAAAAATAAAAGATTCAGCTGATGAGATCACTATAAGCAACATTAAGCATGGAGGTACTGTAAAGGCACCTCCAGGGCACGTTAATTAGCTGCTCATTAGTTATGATTGCATCATGGAATTATCCGCTACCGGGCCGGGCCCTGAACTAACTTAAACGCCTCCTTTCTTTTGCAGCAAGCAGCAGCAGGGCAGACCTCTCCTTCCTTCCGTGCCCCGCCCTCGTGGACGTTACGTCAGGCGAGGGCGGGACACGGAAGGAAGGAGTGGCCTGCCCTGCTGCTGCTTGCTGCGAAGGAAAGGAGGCGTTTAAGGTTAGTTCCGGGAGCGACGGAGGGCGGGCGGGCCTGACTGCGGTGGCGCCGGGCCCCCTCTGGAAGCCCGGGCCCGGGGACTTTTGTCCCCCCTGTCCCCCCCTCTCGGCGGCCCTATGGAATCAGACATTTCTCTCTTCCACTCATCAGCTGCCCTGCCATGCAACACAATTTTTTCTCACACTCTCTCATTGAATTACAGTCAATTTCTCTTTCTCAGACCAGGACACTCATCACACAGGTCTGGCTCCTTCAGCTTCTTCAGTTCCTCTGACCTTGTCACTCACCACCACCAGCCCTGTCTCCCCTAGCAACAGGACTGCAGATTGGCCATCTGACCTAGCAGCACCAGGGGCGTAGTGTTTATTTTCTCAGAATCTGCCTTTGCTAATCAAGCAGCGGAAGCAGTGGCCCGTCTCATCTCTCTCTGGGCAAAGTTACATATGTTCTCCAAATATCTAGCTTTCCCAACCTTGAATCTGCTCATGACAGGCTTACACCGATTGCTTACAGGCTTACACCGATTGCTGGACAGGGGGATTATTACGCCGGGCATGCTTATGAAAAGACTGTCGACATATGGCAGAAAAATGGCCCAACCTATGACAGCGCCCACACCTAATATGCTCGCCACAATCTAGGCTGGCAACTTCTGGTTGTCGCAAGACATTGGGAGCTTTGTCTATTTTGTCAAGGGTAGACACAGAGTTAATTTGTAATTGACTTAGATTAGCATTGCCCGAAGTGATAGGGAGTGACAAGGGGTTCACTGGTTTAGATGGCTGTTTAAATTTTACTGTTTTAGAGGGTTGTTTAAAGGTGACAGATCTCGGGACTGAAGGGCGGGTCTGGAGCCGGGATTCTGGTCCACAGCTAGAAGGGATTGCAGTAGTAGGGACCCTTGGCAGGGGTACAGGTTGAGGAAGAACGGGAGGAGGAACAGGTATAACAGCACCTGGGATGACAGGTTGAAGGATAATAGGGATAGCAGCACCTGCAACTGTGGTGGCGGCACCTGGAACAATGGTTGGAGGAATGGCAGGGATGGCAGCACCTGGATCAGTGGGCTGGGGGATGGTAGGGGCAACAGTACCTGGAATCATGGGTCCTGGACCGGAAGGAACAGGGACAGGTGACAGATCTACCGTACCGGAGATCTGTACAGATGTGGGCTTGTTCAGAGTGATGGGATGGGTGGGATTCAGAAGGTGGGGTGGTATGGGCGTATATCCAATGGCAATGCCACAATTTAAAAGTTTGTTGGAAAGACCTGGCTCATATGGAGGCGGAGTCCCCTCATATGAAGGTACAGCCATGGGTGCAGTGTCATCCAAAGGTGGATGTGCTGGGCTTTGGGTGTTGAGCAGAGGATTAGAATTACCTTCTTGCTCCCCAATAAGAATAAATTTGTCTATGGCATTGAGATCTTTATCTCTGGACTTCACTTTTTTATGGGAGTTGTTGTAAGTAATTAAACCACGTAATTTGGCAGGTTCAAAAAAGCTGGACACGGGCCAATCAAGGGTCTTATCCTTGGCATTCCAAACTTTGAACCATTTCTTACAGATACGGGCGAGAGCCTTTTTTTCATTCTGGAAGAACTTTAGAATTGTGTCTAAAGGCTTGGGCTTGGTCATAGTCAGAAAAGTATATGGCAGAAAGGGTGGTACAACTGGTGTTGTGTAATTAAGTGCTTAACTTTATTACAGTGTGAAAGGGGTTTAATAGACTGACTAAATCTTCATTAGAAATTGATTCTAACAAAAATGAAGTGAATTTTATACTTACCTGTCTTCAGAACTTTCCAGTGTGCAGGGATACTTCACAAAAGGGAAGGAAACCTGTGAATAAGTCTAAGTAAAAAGAAAAGGTTGCCTAGGGCAATTTCATAAAGGTACAATTATAGCTGAACCGGTCAAAAACAAAAAAGAAAATTACAATGTGCACGCAAACAAAAAATCCTCAATATGTGTTTGTAATAGTCATGGTACTTAGCAAAACCCCGCGGTCTAAACCTGGCCCATCAATTAGTGCGTCCACTTATTGAGAGTACACTCAGGATCCATTACAAGACACTTAAGACAGGGTGGCTAAAGGTTACCTGTATTACAAAAAAAACCGCGGTTCACCTGGAACCGGAAGAAAACAACCCTCAACCTCTGTCAGGAGATCTGACAAAAAAACAACAAAAAACAAAAACAAACCCTCAGTTACTCTGAACTGGACAAACTCTCGGTCACGCTAGACCGGGGAAAAGAAGCAAACCCTCAGTTCCACACCTAGAACTGGAATAACCCTCAGTCAATTTAGACTGGAATACAAAAATATCCCTCAGTATTAAACTGGAACTCTTGGTCACCTTGACCAATATAAAACCTCTCGGCCAACTGTAGACCGGTGAACATAAAATAAACCTATTTTAAAAAAAAAACGTAATGGTCAGCTAAAATTATAGTACCTGAATGAGGGCAACCCTAAAAAAACTAACTATAGGTATTCACCAAGGGACATAGGGTCCAAACAGCTCTCTGTAATAAAGAGAGACCTCAAGAGAAACCCACAGCTCTGTAAGAAGACAGTAAAAAGTGTGTTTGAAATCAGCGTGTCTATCCTGCTTCAGCGAGTGTCTTTAGACAGTACAAGCAGGGCTGAATCGGTAAACAATGTATGGTTGGCCACTTGCCCAGAAACAAGACAAAGAAAATGTACTGTGCAATGGCCAGTCTCAAAAAATTGTCCTGCACAAAGCCTAAAACCCTCAAAAGTACCTTGGTAGAGGTTAGAAGGTGCTTCTTACTCCCTTTATTAGTACTGGGGAAAGCGCAGCAACCCACAGACTGTAAGAAGTCCAGAACCTACACAAAGGGTGGGATCAGTCTCCAGTAACTGGAAACTGGCTAACTAAAAAAAAATAACCCAGCTAAAGGTGGTAATATGGGACCGCAGCCAGGGGAAGGCTGTTTGTGTATCAGAAAGTGCTGCCGAAGGAGGCAGACTGAAAATCTAGAGATAGGGAATCATAAATCTCATTGGCGTTAAGGGAAGGACCCTTGCATAAGTCCACCGTCGAGAATATGTTGAAAAAAAAAAGTTGTACCAGTTTCGAGAAATGAAACCGGAGTTGAAAGATATGAAAAAGATAAGAGAGGGAGTTAGTTAGACGGATTTAGGAGCAATACAGTTGACAGAGGATAGACAGTGAGAGGTTAAAAAGAATACCTGTGTAAATGACTGTTTAACTTGTACCACTTCAGCATAGAACAGGGACAAAAAAACGAACGGAAAAGGGGGAAGAAAAAATCACTTTCTGAGCTTTTAAAAGTAAACTGTAGAGCCTCCTCTGCCGAAGCAGTGCTGGACTGATAAGGCAGCTAAAGTGGGCAAGCTTCCCAGATTCTCATGTCCTTGAGATAGCGAACTACAGCACTTGTTAGGGAAAACCTTTAAAAGCTACAGAAAGAAATGGCAGTTTCGGGACCCTGGATAAGGATATTAAAAAAATGTGAGAAAAAGGGTTTAGAACTTACAGCTCTTCAGGCAATTTTAAATAAATTTACAAAGGCAGATTCGAAGCCCAAGAGGGAGTATCCATCCTCTAGCTACCAATATGTTTATTTTCTCAGAATCTGCCTTTGCTAATCCAGCAGCGGAAGCAGTGGCCCGTCTCATCTCTCTTGGCAAAGTTACATATGCCCTCCAAATATCTAGCTTTCCCAACCTTGAATCTGCTCATGACAGGCTTACACCGTCAGGCAGTATGGACTCTTGTAATTAGAAAGGAACCCAGTATGTAGTAGATATAATAAGATAGTTTATTACAATCTTACCAATGGTAATACAGGTAGGTTAAGCATTCACATAATGGAACCGCATATCATGGCATGTCCTCTCTCTCTAGCCTTCTGGAGTCTCCCTTCTCTGTTCGTCTTCTCCTCTCATCTCCTTCTTCTTCTCGTCTCGTCTTGTCTCGTCTGAACTAATACTCCTCAAACTGCTGCTTATATACAATTTTGGCCCTATTCATTTCAATGGATCCCAGCTGTCTCAACTGGGCTCCTAGTCCTTATCAGTTGATCAGAATGACTTCATATGTTCCCAAACCTTCCTGTAGCCCCCCCTTTGGATGTTCTCACCCGGGGTGCAGCTGACCCAGCACTATCTCTACGTAACCATAGCAACTCTTGCGTATGACGTCTTGCAGGTGCCAATCTCAGGATTGTTGATAGAGTAGATTGCCCCCACCCTTGCCAGTTCAGCACTTGCCACAGTGAAATGTAACTGTGTCAAAGGTGATCTCTGATTTTTACAAGCTAGCTCTCTTTTGTATCAGAGATGATTCTGATTTTAAGAAGCCTAGCTCTTATTATGAGCCATTGGCCTGTATTTTACTGAGAGCAAGGGCTAGCATAACTCTTCACCCTATAATGGTTGTCCCTGGTCCTGTAGTCCAGGTGTCTAGTAAGGGTCCACATAGTTTTGTTCGTTTTCTTTCCTTCTATTGTGACTAATTGGCAGGGGTGGCTACTTGGCCCTTGATCCTGGTATCCAGCAAGGTTTGAGGAGGACCTTTTCCCCAGGAGGATTGTAGCTTGGTCTTGACCAGTACCCACCCTCCCAGTGAACAGCAAATTCAAGTGGTGGAATTTGGGCCAGTAACCCTTAAATGAAATAAAGAAGAAGACATGGTAGTATATAATTGGTTTCATTAACATTTAGTGTCCAAACATTTCATAGGGGAAATTCCCAAATCCCTTTGGGGAGCAGCCTGGACTGTCTGTGAGAAAAAACCTCTTAGAAACAATATCAGACAGGAAACATTCAGTGGTTTCAGAGGTGTTAAGACTGATGGTGCAAAAAGAAATCATTAGAATTGAAAATGTATCAGTATTTTAAGATTAAACAAAAAACATTATTCCTATACTGACCACCAGTTTAAATGGTGGAGTAGAGTTTAGCAGTTTATCCAGCAAAAGGAGTGCAACCAAAATCTCCTTCCCGCAATGGTGCAACTTAACAGAGTTGTTTATAGGCATGAGGATATAAAGGTTACAATTCTAAAAAAAAAAATGCATTGCAGTAATAGACAACAATCTTGAAAACAGAGGAGACTGCAGTGGTCGGGCCTGCTTCAGGAATGGTGAGACAACAGGCCTAACACAATGGCAGCGAAGACTAGTGCTGTCAGTGATCATGGTTCAAATGATGTCATGTCCTGCCCGTCAACTAAGGTGAAAGGACAATTTGATGAACCTGAAAAAACAAGGAAAATGACTCCAAACAATAAATCAATTAATCAGAACAGGGCCTCTATGTAGGCCTCAGGGCATAAATGATAATAATTCACTCAATATCTGGTCAAACCCTTAACAAAATGCCATTAGCTTAATTCTATACTCAAATTTCATGCTTCTTTTGATAGGTAATACAGAATAAAATGAATTGCTATTCTGGCCTATCCCAAAAAGTATAGTCCTGTTCAAACACTTCTACATATGTTCACTTCCACAGACCTTCTAACTAACTTACAGTGTACTTTCGTATCACATAAACATGCACTCCTGCCATGTGGTTATTCACACTGCTTACACAACTTGCACATTGGCAGTAAATAACTTTTACAAGCTTCAAACATCACAGTAACCGTGCACATAAAATGACCTGAGAATGACTGGGAAATTTCTTCCATCGTCTTCATGATGTGATTCCCTACAATTTAAAACTTACATTTTAGATCTTTATCATGGTACACCTCACCTCTCTGGACAACCAGGTTTAAGCGTCCAGCTAAAATCATGAGACATATGATTTATGGAGAAAAGTTAGATCAAGGATGATGTCAGCAAAGTAGGCAGATGCCTAGAAATGTTCTATAGCAGCACAAAGCATTCTCATTCAAGGTACATTAACAACTTCTTAATCTGAACATTCAGCTAAATTCCTTTACCCTGGAGGGGGCAATATCTCTGGAGTCACAACAGTGGCGTACCTAGGGTAGTTGACACCCGGGGCCGGTCATTTTTTAACACCCCCCCCCCCCCCCCAAATCCAGTACTAGGCAGACCGAGAATACAAAACACTCAGGACCTATAGAGCAATTCTACCATACCATAAGCAGTCATTTCTACGAGTCACACAAGGAAAAGGAAAGCATCTTAAACACTACAGTGAGCACTAGAACATCAATTCACCTATTGTAAAATGAAAACAGACAGATTAGTACAGATCGTCGATCCTGCACAGTCAATGCCAACTGAAAGCCATGTCTTTTTCACAAACACAGATACACCCTAATCCACTATAGAAAAAGTAATAATAAACTTTCTATTTAGACAAAAATTAAACTGAACCCCCGATGCCAGACTCTGCATACAATGTAACACCACAGAAACAGAAAATGTCCCCTAGTACTGTGCAAAATATAAAGACAGCAGATGTAAATTTGAAAAAACTAACACATACCAATCACCACTTTACAAATTAACAAATAGAAATAAAACAAATACAGAAAATAAAATAATACCATTTTACTGGACTAATACATTTAGCTTCCAGAGGCCAAAATCTCCTTCCTCAGGTCAGTACAATATAGTGCTGTTACAGTATCTTATCCTGACCTGAGGAAGGGCGTTTTGTTCTCTGAAAGTTAAGTCAAAATGTATTAAAATTAGTCCAATAAAAAGATTACCTTAGTTACATGTTCTATTTATAAACAACACAGCTACAATACTATATCCTAAAGCAAAATAATAAAAATATATATTTACAGCTTGTTGTCTCTGGTTTCTGCTTTTCTCATCTTCTTTTCACTGTCTTCCTTCCATCCAGGAACTGTCTTTGCTCTCTCTCTGCCATACAGTGTCTGCCCTCTCTCTCTCTCTGCCCCTTCCATCCACTGTCTGCCCTCTCTCTCCCTTCCATCCACCATTTGCCCCAGTCTGCCCTCTTTCTCTCTCCTCCTTCCACCCACCATCCGCCCTTTCTCTCTGCCCCTTCAATCCGTCTGCCCTCCCTCTCCCATCCATCCAGGGTCTGCCCTCCCTCACGCTCCCCACTTCCATCCAGGGTCTGTTGTCCCCTCTCTCTGCCCCCTCTTTCCACCTGCACCTAGTTCCAGTTCCAGCCCACATCTCCCACCTGCCACCCTTTTCAGCCCCACTATCCCACCAGTCCCCAGCCCTTTTCTCCCATCAGTCCTGGGCTTCAGCCCTCAGCCACTTCTCCCTGTCCCCTTTTCAGCCCCTAGTTTCAACCCCAGCCCTTTTCTCTCACCAGTCCTGAGCATCAGCCCCAGCCAGTTCTCCCTGTCCCCTTTAAAGCCCCTAGTTTCAACCCCAGCCCTTTTCTCTCACCAGTCCTGAGCATCAGCCCCAGCCAGTTCTCCCTGTCCCCTTTAAAGCCCCCAGTTTCAGCCCCTGCCCCGTTTCAGCCCACAGTTCCAGCACTAGCCCCCTTATCCCAAATACCCTCCTTTTCAGCCCCCAGTTCCAGCCCCCTTCATCCATCACATGCTTTGCATCCCCCCTTTTCAGCCCCAGACCCATTCTCCCTCCTGCCCCCTTGTCAGACCCCAGTTCCAGCTTCAGACCCCTTCTCCCCTCTGAGCACCTCCACCCCTCCACAATCCCCTTCTCCCCTCTCAGCTCCCCTACCCCTCCCTTCTCCCCTCTGAGAACCCCTCTCAGCTCCCCCACCCCTCCCCAATTCCCTTCTCCCTTCTGAGAACCCCTCTGAGCTCCCTCCACCCCTCCCCAATTCCCTTCTCCCCTCTGCGAACCCCTCTGAGCTCCCCCACCCCTCCCCAAATTCTCTTCTCCCCTCTGTGAACCCCTCTGAGTTCCCCCACCCCTCCCCAGTTCCCTTCTCCCCTCTGCGAACCCCACTGAGCTTCCCCCACCCCTCCCCAATTCCCTTCTCCCCTCTGCGAACCCCTCTGAGCTCCTCCACCCCTCCCCACCCCTCCCCAAATTCCCTTCTCCCCTCTGCGAACCCCTCTGAGCTCCCCCACCCCTCCCCAATTCCCTTCTCCCCTCTGCGAACCCCTCTGAGCTCCACCACCCCTCCCCAAATTCCCTTCTCCCCTCTGCGAACTCCTCTGAGCTCCTCCACCCCTCCCCCACCCCTCCCCAAATTCCCTTCTCCCCTCTGCGAACCCCTCTGAGCTCCCCCCACCCCTCCCCAACTCCCCTCTGAGCTCCCCCAACTCGTTCTCCCATCTGAGCCCCCCCCCCCTCCGTGGAGATCGACAGAGCCCTCTTCTCCTGCCACCACCCTGCGTTTTTTTTTTTAATCCATTCAGCGAGGGACACAGGCAGCGCCTCATATCTGCCCTGCTGTGTGCTTTGAAAAAAGAAAATCGCTTCGCTGGCGTCGGGCCGGCCTTCTTTCGCTATGTCCCGCCCACTTTTGAGGTAACTTCCTATTTCCTCGAGGGCGGGACATAGCGAAAGAAGGCCGGCCTGCCGCCCGACGCCAGCGAAGCGATTTTCTTTTTTCAAAGCACACAGCAGGGCAGATACGAGGCGCTGCCTGCGTCCCTCGCTGAATGGATTTTTTTTTTTAAATGCAGGTGGTGGCAGGAGATGGCGGAGCACCCCCCCACCCGCCGACACCCGGGGCGGACCGCCCCCACCGCCCCCCCTTGGTACGCCACTGAGTCACAATTGCCCAAGGTAAAGTAACACAGATATATATTTATCACAAGCATGATGAATTAAACACATTAAGTAGTTTAGTAGACAAACGGTTCCTTGCATACATTATCAAAACAAAAGTCTGTAAGAATCTGTTCCCTTCCAGTGTTGCCATTGTAATAGGCTATCAGGACTTACTCCTATTAGGAGGAACTGCACTGTCAAGGGACAGCTGATAACATGGTGCAAAACTTTATCACAAAGATAAACAAGGCAAATCCAATACAGGAGAACATTAGAATAGTAACTCTTGCCTGCTACAAATATCTCAAGAAAATGCAAAGATATGCAAAAGCTTATGACAATACAAAAGTGCTCCTTCAAGGGAGAAGCACCAGGGCTGTAAAAGAAAATATTCATGCAATACCACAGGGTATAAAAATTTAAAAGTTCCAATAAGCCTCACGCTCGCCAAACAGTTGTTGGGTAGCTCAATTTGGTAGCGTAATTTGAGAAAGAGGTCCTGGAAAACATAAATTAAAGTTTGGGGGGTTTTTTTCATGCAAACGTGTGTATGTAATACACACAAGGGTTAGCAGAGGGAGCAAGTCATCAATATAAGAAAGAAGCGTGACATCATCTGGCAAGGAAGAGAGGAAAAAACACTTAGCAGCAAATTCCATTTGCCGGACAACAGCCACAATGAGGTAGTAATACATTGATGACAAGCAAGCAACTGAAATGAAAATCCAACCAGGAAGTACCCATTTCAGGCAAGGCACATGAAACCTAAAACTTATTTCTCTGAATCTCAATTACCTGGGGCAGGGCCGGTCTTAGCAAGTGCGGGGCCCTATGCAGACCAATTTGATGGGGCCCCACCCTAGCCCTGCCCCCACTCTAACTCCGCCCCCACCCTAGCTCCAGGGCCCGCCACCCCTCCCTCCGAGCTCCAAGGCCCCCAGCTCCAGGGCTTGTCGATCCTGCAGTCAGTGCCAACTGAAAGCCATGTCTTTTTGACAAACACAGATACACCCTAATCCACTATAGAATAAGTAATCATAAACTTTCTATTTAGACAAAAAATAAAATGAAACCCCAAGATGCCAGACTCTGCATACAATGCAACACCACAGAAACAGAAAATGTCCCCTAGTACTGTGCAAAATATAAAGACAGCAGATGTAAATTTGAAAAAAAAAAAAAAACCAAATACCAATCACCACTTTACAAATTAACAAATAGAAATAAAACAAATATAGAAAATAAAATACCATTTTATTGAACTAATATATTTAATTTTCAGAGGCCAAAACATCCTTCCTCAGGTCAATACAGTATAGTACTGTTACAGTATCCTATCCTGACCTGAGGAAGGGGGTTTTGTTCTCCGAAAGTTAGCCAAAATATATTAAAATTAGTCCAATAAAAAGATTACCTTGTTTGCATGTTCTATTATAAACATTTATTAACATATCTACAATATTACTTTATCCTAAAGCAAAAAAATTTAAATATATATTTTATTTACAGTTTGTTGCCTCTGGTTTCTGCTTTCCTCATCTTCTTTTCACTGTCTTCCTTCCATCCAGCATCTGTCTTCGGTCTCTCTCTGCCATCCAGTGTCTGCCCTCTCTTCCTGCTCCTTTCATCCACATCTGCCCTCTATCTCTGCCCCTTCCATCCACCATCTGCCCCTGTCTGCCCTCTCTCTCTCTCTCCCCCATCCATTCACTGTCTGCCCTTTCTATCCCTTCCATCCACTGTCTGCCCTTTCTCTCTGCTCCTTCAATCCACCATTTGCCCTCCCTCCCCATCCATCCAGGGTTTGCCCTTCCTCTTGCTCCCCCATCCAGGATCTGCCCCTCTTTCCGCCCCTTTTTTTCAGCCCCCAGTTCCAGCTCCACTATCCCACCAGTCCCCCATTTCACCCCAGCCCTTTTCTCCCACCAGTCCCGAGCTTCAGCCCCCCCAGCCACTTCTCCCTGTCCCCTTTTCAGCCCCCAGTCCCAGCCCCTGCCCCTTTTCAGTCTCCAGCCTCTTATCCCACCTAACCTCCTTTTCAGCCCCCAGTTCCAGCCCCCTTCATCCACATGCCATGTATTAGGGCCCCCCTTTTCAGAACCATTCTCCCACCTGACCCACGCATACCCCATTTTCCCACCAGCCCCAGGCATGGCCCCCATTTTTCCATATTGCCCCTTCTCAGACCCAGTCCCCTTCTCCCATCCAAGAACCCCAGTCTCCTCCCCACCCGTCCCCTTCAACCATCCAAGAACCCCCTCTCCACCTCAGTCCCCTTCTCCCATCCAAGAACCCCAGTCTTCTCCCCACCAGTCCCCTTCTCCCATCTGAGAACCCCCTCCCCTGTCTCTCCCATCCAAAATCCCCAGTCCCTCCCCACCCGTCCCCTTCAAGCATCCAAGAACCCCCTCCCCTTCTCCCATCCTTGAACCCCAGTCCTCTCCCCACCCGTCCCCTTCTCCCATCTGAGAACCCCCCCCCTGTCTCTCCCATCCAAAAACCCCAGTCCCCTCCCCACCCGTCCCCTTCAAGCATCCAAGAACCCCCTCCCCTTCTCCCATCCTTGAACCCCAGTCCTCTCCCCACCCGTCCCCTTCTCCCATCTGAGAACCCCCTCCCCTGTCTCTCCCATCCAAAAACCCCAGTCCCCTCCCCACCCGTCCCCTTCAAGCATCCAAGAACCCCTCCTCTTCTCCCATCCTTGAACCCCAGTCCTCTCCCCACCCGTCCCCTTCTCCCATCTGAGAACCCCCCCCCTGTCTCTCCCATCCAAAAACCCCAGTCCCCTCCCCACCCGTCCCCTTCAAGCATCCAAGAACCCCCTCCCCTTCTCCCATCCTTGAACCCCAGTCCTCTCCCCACCCGTCCCCTTCTCCCATCTGAGAACCCCCTCCCCTGTCTCTCCCATCCAAAAACCCCAGTCCCCTCCCCACCCGTCCCCTTCAAGCATCCAAGAACCCCCTCCCCTTCTCCCATCCTTGAACCCCAGTCCTCTCCCCACCCATCCCCTTCTCCCATCTGAGAACCCCCTCCCCTGTCTCTCCCATCCAAAAACCCCAGTCCCCTCCCCACCCGTCCCCTTTAAGCATCCAAGAACCCCCTCCCCTTCTCCCATCCTTGAACCCCAGTCCTCTCCCCACCCGTCCCCTTCTCCCATCTGAGAACCCCCTCCCCTGTCTCTCCCATCCAAAAACCCCAGTCCCCTCCCCACCCGTCCCCTTCAAGCATCCAAGAACCCCCTCCCCTTCTCCCATCCTTGAACCCCAGTCCTCTCCCCACCCGTCCCCTTCTCCCATCTGAGAACCCCCTCCCCTGTCTCTCCCATCCAAGAACCCCAGTCTCCTCCCCACCCGTCCCCTTCAACCATCCAAGAACCCCCTCTCCACCTCAGTCCCCTTCTCCCATCCAAGAACCCCAGTCTCCTCCCCACCAGTCCCCTTCTCCCATCTGAGAACCCCCTCCCCTGTCTCTCCCATCCAAAATCCCCAGTCCCCTCCCCACCCGTCCCCTTCAAGCATCCAAGAACCCCCTCCCCTTCTCCCATCCTTGAACCCCAGTCCTCTCCCCACCCGTCCCCTTCTCCCATCTGAGAACCCCCCCCCTGTCTCTCCCATCCAAAAACCCCAGTCCCCTCCCCACCCGTCCCCTTCAAGCATCCAAGAACCCCCTCCCCTTCTCCCATCCTTGAACCCCAGTCCTCTCCCCACCCGTCCCCTTCTCCCATCTGAGAACCCCCTCCCCTGTCTCTCCCATCCAAAAACCCCAGTCCCCTCCCCACCCGTCCCCTTCAAGCATCCAAGAACCCCCTCCTCTTCTCCCATCCTTGAACCCCAGTCCTCTCCCCACCCGTCCCCTTCTCCCATCTGAGAACCCCCCCCCCGTCTCTCCCATCCAAAAACCCCAGTCCCCTCCCCACCCGTCCCCTTCAAGCATCCAAGAACCCCCTCCCCTTCTCCCATCCTTGAACCCCAGTCCTCTCCCCACCCGTCCCCTTCTCCCATCTGAGAACCCCCTCCCCTGTCTCTCCCATCCAAAAACCCCAGTCCCCTCCCCACCCGTCCCCTTCAAGCATCCAAGAACCCCCTCCCCTTCTCCCATCCTTGAACCCCAGTCCTCTCCCCACCCGTCCCTTCTCCCATCTGAGAACCCCCTCCCCTGTCTCTCCCATCCAAAAACCCCAGTCCCCTCCCCACCTGTCCCCTTCAAGCATCCAAGAACCCCCTCCCCTTCTCCCATCCTTGAACCCCAGTCCTCTCCCCACCCGTCCCCTTCTCCCATCTGAGAACCCCCTCCCCTGTCTCTCCCATCCAAAAACCCCAGTCCCCTCCCCACCCGTCCCCTTCAAGCATCCAAGAACCCCCTCCCCTTCTCCCATCCTTGAACCCCAGTCCTCTCCCCACCCGTCCCCTTCTCCCATCTGAGAACCCCCTCCCCTGTCTCTCCCATCCAAAAACCCAGTCCCCTCCCCACCCGTCCCCTTCAAGCATCCAAGAACCCCCTCCCCTTCTCCCATCCTTGAACCCCAGTCCTCTCCCCACCCGTCCCCTTCTCCCATCTGAGAACCCCCCCCCCTCTCTCTCCCATCCAAAAACCCCAGTCCCCTCCCCACCCGTCCCCTTCAAGCATCCAAGAACCCCCTCCCCTTCTCCCATCCTTGAACCCCAGTCCTCTCCCCACCTGTCCCCTTCTCCCATCTGAGAACCCCCTCCCCTGTCTCTCCCATCCAAAAACCCCAGTCCACTCCCCACCCGTCCCCTTCAAGCATCCAAGAACCCCCTCCCCTTCTCCCATCCTTGAACCCCAGTCCTCTCCCCACCCGTCCCCTTCTCCCATCTGAGAACCCCCTCCCCTGTCTCTCCCATCCAAAAACCCCAGTCCCCTCCCCACCCGTCCCCTTCAAGCATCCAAGAACTCCCTCCCCTTCTCCCATTCTTGAACCCCAGTCCTCTCCCCACCCGTCCCCTTCTCCCATCTGAGAACCCCCTCCCCTGTCTTTCCCATCCAAAAACCCCAGTCCCCTCCCCACCCGTCCCCTTCAAGCATCCAAGAACCCCCTCCCCTTCTCCCATCCTTGAACCCCAGTCCTCTCCCCACCCGTCCCCTTCAACTATCCAAGAACCCCCTCCCCACCCCCTTAAGCTTCTCCCATCCATGAACCCCCTCCCCATCTCAGTCTCCTTCCCATTTGAGAACCCCCTCCCCCCACCCTTCTCCCATCTGAGTCCCTCCCCACCTACCAGCTCCATTCTCCTGCCGCCCAGGCCCATCACCCTCACTGCCTTAAAAAAAAAAAAACAATTTGAAGCGCTGGAGTAACAGGCAGCAGCGCCTGGCGTCTGCCCTTCTACTAAAAATCTCTTCGACGACGTCATTGGGCCTTCCCACATTGGGTCCCACCCTCCTCTGAGGTAACTTCCAATTACCGCGAGGGCGGGCGGGACTCAATGTGGGAAGGCCCAATGACGTCGTCGAAGAGATTTTTAGTAGAAGGGCAGACGCCAGGCGCTGCTGCCTGTTACTCCAGCGCTTCAAATTGGGTATTTAAAGACAGGACGAGCAGCGCCGGGAGCGGACTCGGAGCACCTTCCCCCCCCCCCCCCCCGCTGACATCTGGGGCGGACCGCCCCCACCACCACGTCGCCGTCGCGCGTTGTTCAACTTCGAAGTTCGGAGTTCGGGAGAGTGGTGCTCGGGCGGGGCGGGGCGACCTGAGGTGCGCTGCGCGGGGCCCCCCTGAGCGCGAGGCCCTATGCGGCCGCCTCGGTCGCCTCGCCTTAAGACCGGCCCTGACCTGGGGTACAGAACATACATGGATAGACATGTTGGATATTTCAGTAGACAAACATTTAGTATACTACTACTACTTAACATTTCTAGAGCGCTACTAGGGTTACGCAGCGCTGTACAATTTAACAAAGAGAGACAGTCCCTGCTCAAAGAGCTTACAATCTAATAGACAAGTGAACGGTCGGTCCGATAGGGGCAGTCAAATTGGGGCAGTCTGGATTCACTGAACGGTAAGGGTTAGGTGCCGAACGCAGCATTGAAGAGGTGGGCTTTAAGCAAAGACTTGAAGACGGGCAGGGAGGGGGCTTGGCGTAAGGGTTCAGGAAGGTTGTTCCAAGCATAGGGTGGTGAGGCGAGGCAGAATGAGCGGAGCCTTGAGTTGGCGGTGGTGGAGAAGGGTACTGAGAGGAGGGATTTATCCTGTGAACGGAGGTTACGGGCGGGAACGTAAGGGGAGATGAGGGTAGAAAGATAGTGAGGGGCAGCAGACTGAGTGCATTTGTAGGTAAGAAGGAGAAGCTTGAATTGAATGCGGTATCTCATTGGAAGCCAGTGAAGTGACCTGAGGAGAGGGGTGATATGAGTATATCGGTTCTGGCGGAATATGAGACGTGCAGCAGAGTTCTGAACAGATTGAAGGGGGGATAGATGGCTAAGTGGGAGGCCGGTGAGGAGTAAGTTGCAGTAGTCCAGGCGAGAGGTAATGAGAGCGTGGACGAGAGTTCGGGTGGTGTGTTCAGAGAGGAAATCTTAATGAGGTAGATACAGGGAATAGGCAAGAAATAGTCTGCAAGTCTTATGAATAACTTAGGAATTTGCATCCCTCCTCTGCAGTGGAGGAAAACATATTTGGTGTAATGCAATTTAAGCAGCGGTGATTTGCACAGCCAGCGAGACCCATAAGGTTTGCATAAGGTTCTTAAAACACTAACCATTATTGTACTTAATCTAAGGCAAAGGAACACAGGCAGCCAATATGTCCCTAAAGGAAAGCATAGACTTGACCTTTTCACACCCACACACAGAGGAACACAATGTCTGTTTCCGTGCCCAGAAGAGAGGAGAGGAAAAAGTTCTCTCTCTTTTGCTTAATTACACACGGAGACAGACTGCCCATGATTGAAAAATAGAGAGCTGATTCTGTCAGGCAACCGTACACGAGCTATGCAAAACCCTTTTGTATCCCAATACAATTTCAAACTGTGCACTAGTTCCCTACTCACAGAGGATGGGCCACTTGTAATTGGATACAATTACACAAAGTGTGTTTACCATGTGCAGGCTGAAAAACTTCTATTATTCTTCCTTCAATAAATGTCTTGACCATGAGGGTTATCGGAGGCAAGACATGGTCCTTGATATAAATTTTAGTTCTAATACAAGCCAATGAGACAGTAAATAATGCTTGTGCAAGGACAGCGTTATCACACTTCAGTGGTCTGTTGTTGCCATCTGTGGGTTGCCCAATCTCCACCGATAAGGCACCAATCAGGCCAAGAATTTGCCTAAGAGCTCTTTCTGTTTCCACCCCATAAGTTACAAATCCGAGTTTTAAAATCCAATGATTTAACTTTTGGGGTGTAGGATACCTTTAGGGACTATGGTCGGTAAATGAACATGATATCATTCTGACCCTGTTTGAATGGGGACTTTTACTTTGCCACTCTCCCCATAATCAGTAATATGAGTGGCATAAGTCCCTAAATTCCTATTTTGTTATAAAACTCACAATACAATTACAGCAGATGCAACATGCTTTTGAGCCCAAGCGCAGAAAAGTGAGCTATAAGAATACAAATTTAAATCCAATGTAATAAGGGAAAAAGCAACAATTTAAACAAAGTGAGGCAACCCAGGCAGTTGCCTAGAAAGGCACTGGGACAGCACAAAATCCTGATATACAAGGAGGGGCATAATTGAACAAAAACGTCTATCTCCATGGGCGTTTATCTACGAGAACGGGTCCGTGAAGGGGCGGACCGAACCGTATTTTCGAAAAAAATAGACGTCCATGTTTTATTCGACAATTTGTGAGCTGGGCGTTTTTGTTTTTCAGCGATAATGGAAAATGAAAGCGCCCAGCTCAAAAACGAATAAATCCAAGGCATTTGTTCATGGGAGGGGCCAGGAGTCATAGTGCACTGGTCCCCCTCACATGCCAGGACACCAACTGGGCACCCTAGGGGGCACTTTTACAAAAACAAAAAAAAAGGTAACAGAGCTCCCAGGTGCATAGCACCCTTCCCTTGGGTGTTGAGCCCCCCAAATCCCCCTCAAAACCCACCGCCCACAAGTCTACACCATTACTATAGCCCTAAGGGGTGAAGGGGGGGCACCTACATGTGGGTACAGTGGGTTTGGGGGGTGGTTTGGAGGGCTCCCATTTACCAGCACAAGTGTAACATGTGGGGGGGGGGGGGATGGGCCTGGGTCCACCTGCCTGAAGTCCACTGCACCCCTAATAACTGATCCAGTGACCTGCACACTGCTGCCAGGGAGGTGGGTATGACATTTGAGGGTGAAAATAAAAAGTTGTGAAACAGCATATTTTGTGGTGGGAGGGGGTTTGTGACCACTGGGGGAGTCAGGGGAGGTCATCCCCGATTCCCTCCAGTGGTCATCTGGTCATTTAGGGCACTTTTTGGGGCCTTATTCGTGGAAAAACAGGGTCCAGGAAAAGTGCCCTAAATTCTCGCTAAAAACGCATATTTTTCTTCCATTATCAGCGAAAGGCGCCCATCTCTGATCTCCCGATAACCACGCCCCAGTTCAGCCTTCACCACGCCTTCGACACGCCCCCATCAACTTTGTCCGCATCCGCGACGGAGTGCAGTTGAAAACGTCCAAATTCGGCTTTCGATTATACCGCTTTATTCGTTTTTGTGAGATAAACGTCTATCTCCCGATTTAGGTCGCAATATAGACGTTTTTCTTTTTCAGTTATAAGCTGGAAGGTATACAAAAATTGTAATAACTACACAATCCAAAAAAATGCCGTCATGCACCTTTCAGTAAATCACACAATTGAAATTCAACATAGCGTGGCAGAATCAGCTGTAGGAAAAAAAAACCCTATCAAGGCTGCATTCCTGACGGGAGGTTTTTTTTTTTCTTTTTCTCCTGTCTCTCTGAAGGAAAAGAACCTCTAATTATGGAATGCAAAGTATTTAAACTTAGTAATACTATACCGATAAGAATTAAAGAAGAGCATGAATTGTCAACATCATAGGAATAAGTGACATACCTTTTTTAACAAACAGATTCAAGAAAAATAAACAACATTATCTCCAGCAATGAAATTCAGGTGCTGCATATACAAAGCTTTTGATAAAAGAGGGACAGTGGTAAACAAAAGTAAAAATGATTAAAAAGTCAAGCACAGTGCACTGTTTGCTATAGAATATATAGCTCTTCTGTTGTAAAAAAAAAAAAAGAAAAATGACGTCTTCAATTGATTATTTGTTTCCCTTTTAAGATTGTAGGAAACAGTCTTAGGCTTATCGGGTTAGTGATCTCATAATTTCTTATATCTGGTAATAACTTCTAACATAAACTTCCTGAGCCCTTACGCCAAGCCCCCTCCCTACCCATCTTCAAATCCTTGCTTCAATGTTGCTTTCGGCACCTAACCTTTATACCTTTCAGGAAATCTAGACTGCCCCTATTTGACTGACTGTACATTTGTCCTTTAGATTGTAAGCTCCTTTGAGCAGGGCAGGGGCGTAGCTACGGGTGGGCCTGGGTGGGCCCAGGCCCACCCAATTTCAGCCCAGGCCCGCCCAGCGCCAGCCCCAGCACCCATTGCCGGCCACTGCTGCTTTTCCTGTTGAGCAGCAGGGCCGGCGCTACAAAAAGAAGAAGCGCTAACGGCGCTAAGCACGAGAAATGTTTAAAAAAAAAAAAAAGCGCGGCACCGGCAGGCACTGTCTCGGCAGCCTTGAGGCATTGGCTGCTGGCTCGCAGGCTCCTCCCGTCTGCGGGAGGAGCCTGCGAGCCAGCAGCCAATGCCTCAGCAGCCAATGCCTCAAGGCTGCCGAGACAGTGCCTGCCGGTGCCGCGCTTTTTTTTTTTTTAAACATTTCTCGTCCTACGGTCCTTAGCGCCGTTAGCGCTTCTTCTTTTTGTAGCGCCGGCCCTGCTGCTCAACAGGAAAAGCAGCAGTGGCCGGCAATGGGAGCTGGCGCTGGCATGCAGGGCGGGCCTCGTCGAAGAAAAGAGGGAAAACATGGAAGGATGGGGAGAAAGAGGGAAAACATGGAAGGATGGGGAGAAAAGAGGGAAAACAGATGGAAGAATGGCAGAGAATGAGGGAAAACATGGAAGGATGGGGAGAAAGAGGGAAAACATGGAAGGATGGGGAGAAAAGAGGGAAAACAGATGGAAGGATGGCAGAGAATGAGGGAAAACATGGAAGGATGGGGAGAAAGAGGGGAAACATGGAAGGATGGGGAGAAAAGAGGAAAAACATGGAAGGATGGGGAGAAAAGAGGGAAAACAGATGGAAGGATGGCAGAGAATGAGGGAAAACATGGAAGGATGGGGAGAAAGAGGGAAACATGGAAGGATGGGGAGAATGAGGGAAAACATGGAAGGATGGGGAGAAAGAGGGAAAACTTGGAAGGATGGGGAGAAAAGAGGGAAAACAGATGGAAGGATGGCAGAGAATGAGGGAAAACATGGAAGGATGGGGAGAAAGAGGGAAAACATGGAAGGATGGGGAGAAAAGAGGGAAAACAGATGGAAGGATGGCAGAGAATGAGGGAAAACATGGAAGGATGGGGAGAAAGAGGGAAAACATGGAAGGATGGGGAGAAAAAGAGGGAAAACAGATGGAAGGATGGGGAGAAAAGAGGGAAAACAGATGGAAGGATGGCAGAGAATGAGGGAAAACATGGAAGGATGGGGAGAAAGAGGGAAAACATGGAATGATGGGGAGAAAAGAGGGAAAACAGATGGAAAGGATGGCAGAGAATGAGGGAAAACATGGAAGGATGGGGAGAAAGAGGGGAAACATGGAAGGATGGGGAGAAAAGAGGGAAAACATGGAAGGATGGGGAGAAAAGAGGGAAAACAGATGGAAGGATGGCAGAGAATGAGGGAAAACATGGAAGGATGGGGAGAAAGAGGGAAACATGGAAGGATGGGGAGAATGAGGGAAAACATGGAAGGATGGGGAGAAAGAGGGAAAACTTGGAAGGATGGGGAGAAAAGAGGGAAAACAGATGGAAGGATGGCAGAGAATGAGGGAAAACATGGAAGGATGGGGAGAAAGAGGGAAAACATGGAAGGATGGGGAGAAAAGAGGGAAAACAGATGGAAGGATGGCAGAGAATGAGGGAAAACATGGAAGGATGGGGAGAAAGAGGGAAAACATGGAAGGATGGGGAGAAAAAGAGGGAAAACAGATGGAAGGATGGGGAGAAAAGAGGGAAAACAGATGGAAGGATGGCAGAGAATGAGGGAAAACATGGAAGGATGGGGAGAAAGAGGGAAAACATGGAAGGATGGGGAGAAAAGAGGGAAAACAGATGGAAGGATGGCAGAGAATGAGGGAAAACATGGAAGGATGGGGAGAAAGAGGGAAAACATGGAAGGATGGGGAGAAAAGAGGGAAAACATGGAAGGATGGGGAGAAAAGAGGGAAAACAGATGGAAGGATGGCAGAGAATGAGGGAAAACATGGAAGGATGGGGAGAAAGAGGGGAAACATGGAAGGATGGGGAGAAAGAGGGAAAACTTGGAAGGATGGGGAGAAAAGAGGGAAAACAGATGGAAGGATGGCTGAGAATGAGGGAAAACATGGAAGGATGGGGAGAAAGAGGGAAAACATGGAAGGATGGGGAGAAAAGATAGAAAACAGATGGAAGGATGGGGAGAGAAAGAGGGAAAACGGATGGATGGGGAGAGAGACTCTGGATGGAAGGATGGGGAGAGAAAGGGGAGAGACTGGAAGGATGCAGAGAAAGGTGAGAGACTGGAAGGATGTGGAGAGAGAAGGGACACTGAACAGAAAAGGGTAGAGTGATACAGAGACACTGGTTAGAAAGAGGGAGAGAGACATTAGATGGAAGGATCAGGAGAGAGGATAGATGGATGGAAGGATGTGGAGAGAAAGAGGGAAGACGCTGGATGGAAGGGTAGGGAGAAAGAGGTGACACTGGACGGAAGGCTGCAGAAAGAAAGAGGGGAGACTACTGGAAGGATGGGGAGAGAGAGGGGAGACTGGAAGGATGGGGAGAGAAAGAAGAGAGCTGCTGGATGGAAAAGGAGAGTAGTGAAAGACTGGAGAATAAGAGGAAGGGGCATGGGGAGAACAAGGGTGAGAAAAAGATGAAAAGCCATAAGTAGATGAAGGAAATTAAAGAATGGATAGTAAGAATGAATTAAATCAGGACAGAGAGAGAGAGAGAGAGGCAGAAAAATATTGAAGAACGCAAAGAAAAAGGAGAGAAAAATGAGAAATGGCCAGGAAACCGTGGCAGAAGAGTTAAGCGAAAACGAAGGAAAGCAGAATCTAGAGACTGGGAGCGACACAATGAGAAAAAGTAAATGGCCATACAAGAAAGGTAAAGAAAATAATTTTATTTTTAATTTAGGATAAAGTAATATGGTACCTGTGTTAATGAAGTTTCAGAGACCAATACTTCCTTCCTTAGGTCAGGCGAGGATACCGTAACAGCATTATACTGACCTGAGGCAGGAGGTTTTGGCCTCTGAAAGCTCATTGAAAAGGGTGTTAGGCTATTAAATAAATGTTCTGAAATCTGATGCACTGAAAAGCAGCACTTTACCCTGTGTGACAAATGCATCTGATTAGCGTGACTAAATTTTGTTGGGGGAGGGGGGTAGAGAGAAAATTTTGTGCCCACCCACTTTGGGTTCAGGCCCATCCAAAATTGGCAGTCTGGCTACGCCACTGGAGCAGGGACTGTCCTTCTATGTTAAATTGTACAGCGCTGCGTAACCCTAGTAGCGCTTTAGACATGTCAAGTAGTAGTAGTAGTAACATGATGCAACAGTTAATTTCCCATCAAATCCAAACTTCTTTTTCCATTTCTTTAAATACACACAGTATCTGGATTACGTTTATGCATAAACTTAGGATCTCCACAGAGAATCCCTTGCCTCGAGGGTCTTGTAAAACAACAACAAAGACACGAACAACACCCTATCTTACAACACAAATTTCCCATGGTTATGTCACTCTTTTATTGTGCACACTAAGGCCTTTGAAAAAGAAGTCCGTGGTCTGGGACCCGCTCACTCTATAGCAGTCTGAGATAGCATAACAAGAGCCCGCACTCCTCATCGAGTGGGTCCCAGACCGTGGACTTCTCTAGCAGTCTCAGACAAAGGGAGTCCGCGCTCCTCAGCGAGCGGGTCCCTGACCGTGGACTTCCCTTAAACTATAGGACAGGAGTCCTCGCTCCAAATTTCAGTTACCAATTTAAAAGACACACTAATTCAAAAGACAAACAAGACATCACAGTACCTAAGTTGGTCCCATGAGATTCGTGATAAGCACAAAAAACCATCACTCTTCGAAGTGTCAGAAGATCTGGCCCCTATTGACAGGCAATCTTTAGCCCGGGGGACTTTGATTTAAAAGGATTTATTCAAAATCCAAGTGCACACAGCTCCGAACCTGACACAAGGAAAGAGATATTGGTTCCCGGCCAGAGCCCCCAAACTGTTAAAAGAATTTAACCAATTATATTCACGAATACCCAAAGGATCAAGCAGGTATAATCACAAACAGGTTTATTGATTGCTTGCAAGCAAGCAAGAGACAATATCCAACCATAGTTCAAAGATTGTCTGACTCTAAAAACCCTCCCTGTGTCTCTTATACATTTTCTATGTGCAGGAATACAATGAAAGCTTGTTGCCTGTGTGTCTATCAACACTTTCATATTTTCTAACATGTTACATTTCCAGACTACTGGGAGTCAGCTTGTCTGGTTAGTACATAAGTAGTGCCATACTGGGAAAGACCAAAGGTCCATCTAGCCCAGCATCCTGTCACCGACAGTGGCCAATCCAGGTCAAGGGCACCTGGCACGCTCCCCAAACGTAAAAACATTCCAGACAAGTTATACCTAAAAATGCGGAATTTTTCCAAGTCCATTTAATAGCGGTCTATGGACTTGTCCTTTAGGAATCTATCTAACCCCTTTTTAAACTCCGTCAAGCTAACCGCCCGTACCACGTTCTCCGGCAACAAATTCCAGAGTCTAATTACACGTTGGGTGAAGAAAAATTTTCTCCGATTCGTTTTAAATTTACCACACTGTAGCTTCAACTCATGCCCTCTAGTCCTAGTATTTTGGATAGCGTGAACAGTCGCTTCACATCCACCCGATCCATTCCACTCATTATTTTATACACTTCTATCATATCTCCCCTCAGCCGTCTCTTCTCCAAGCTGAAAAGCCCTAGCCTTCTCAGCCTCTCTTCATAGGAAAGTCGTCCCATCCCCACTATCATTTTCGTCGCCCTTCGCTGTACCTTTTCCAATTCTACTATATCTTTTTGAGATACGGAGACCAGTACTGAACACAATACTCCAGGTGCGGTCGCACCATGGAGCGATACAACGGCATTATAACATCCGCACACCTGGACTCCATACCCTTCCTAATAACACCCAACATTCTATTCGCTTTCCTAGCCGCAGCAGCACACTGAGCAGAAGGTTTCAGCGTATCATCGACGACGACACCCAGATCCCTTTCTTGATCCGTAACTCCTAACGCGGAACCTTGCAAGACGTAGCTATAATTCGGGTTCCTCTTACCCACATGCATCACTTGCACTTGTCAACATTGAACTTCATCTGCCACTTGCACGCCCATTCTCCCAGTCTCGCAAGGTCCTCCTGTAATCGTTCACATTCCTCCTGCGACTTGACGACCCTGAATAATTTTGTGTCATCGGCGAATTTAATTACCTCACTAGTTATTCCCATCTCTAGGTCATTTATAAATACATTAAAAAGCAACGGACCCAGCACAGACCCCTGCGGGACCCCACTAACTACCCTCCTCCACTGAGAATACTGGCCACGCAATCCTACTCTCTGCTTCCTATCTTTCAACCAGTTCTTAATCCATAATAATACCCTACCTCCGATTCCATGACTCTGCAATTTCTTCAGGAGTCTTTCGTGCGGCACTTTGTCAAACGCCTTCTGAAAATCCAGATATACAATATCAACCGGCTCCCCATTGTCCACATGTTTGCTTACCCCCTCAAAAAAATGCATTAGATTGGTGAGGCAAGACTTCCCTTCACTAAATCCGTGCTGACTTTGTCTAATCAGTCCATGTTTTTGTATATGCTCTGCAATTTTATTCTAATAATAGCCTCCACCATCTTGCCCGGCACCGACGTCAGACTCCCGGTCTATAATTTCCCGGATCTCCTCTGGAACCCTTCTTAAAAATCGGAGTAACATTGGCTACCCTCCAGTCTTCCGGTACTACACTCGATTTTAGGGACAGATTGCATATTTCTAACAGTAGCTCCGCAAGTTCATTTTTTAGTTCTATTAATACTCTGGGATGAATACCATCAGGTCCCGGTGATTTACTACTCTTCAGCTTGCTGAACTGACCCATTACATCCTCCAAGGTTACAGAGAATTTGTTTAGTTTCTCCGACTCCCCCGCTTCAAATATTCTTTCTGGCACCGGTGTCCCCCCCAATTCCTCCTTGGTGAAGACCGAAGCAAAGAATTCATTTAATTTCTCCGCTACGGCTTTGTCCTCCTTGATCGCCCCTTTAACACCATTTTCGTCCAGCGGCCCAACCGACTCTTTGGCCGGTTTCCTGCTTTTAATGTATCTAAAAAAATTTTTACTATGTATTTTTGCTTCCAACGCTAATTTCTTCTCAAAGTCCTTTTTTGCCCTCCTTATCTCCGCTTTGCATTTGGCTTGGCATTCCTTATGATCTATCCTGTTACTTTCAGTTGGTTCTCTTCTCCACTTTCTGAAGGATTGTTTTTTGGCTCTAATGATTTCCTTATCTTACTGTTTAGCCACGCCGGCTGACGTTTAAGTCTTTTTTCCCTTTTTTCTAATACGTGGAATATATTTGTCCTGAACCTCCAGGATGGTGTTTTTAAACAGCATCCACACCTGAGCAAGTTTTTTACTCTGCGAGCTGCTCCTTTCAGTCTTTTTTTTCACCATTTTTCTCATTTTGGTCGTAATCACCTTTTCTATAGTTAAACGCTAGCGTACTTGATTTCCTAGGTTCACTTCCTTCAATGCCAATATCAAAACCGATCATATTATGATCACTGTTATCAAGCGGCCCTCGTATCGTTACCCCCTGCACTAGATCATGAGCACCACTAAGGACTAAGTCTAGTATTTTTCCTTCTCTTGTCGGCTCCTGAACTAGCTGTTCCATGAAGCTGTCCTTGATTTCATCAAGAAATCTTATGTCCCTTGCGTGTACAGATGTTACATTAACCCAGTCTATATGCGAGTAATTGAAATCCCCCATTATTATTGTGTTGCCCAGTTTGTTTGCGTCCCTGATTTCCTTTAACATTTCCGCATCCGTCTGTTCGTCCTGGCCAGGCGGACGGTAGTACACTCCTATCACTATCCTTTTCCCCTTTGCACATGGAATTTCAATCCACAGTGATTCCAAGGAGTGTTTTGTTTCCTGCAGAATTTTCAATCTATTTGATTCAAGGCTCTCGTTAATATACAATGCTACCCCTCCACCAATCCGATTCACCCTATCACTACGATATAATTTGTACCCCGGTATGACAGTGTCCCACTGGTTATCCTCCTTCCACAGGTCTCAGAGATGCCTATTATATCTAAGTTTTCATTTAGTGCAATATATTCCAACTCCCCCATCTTATTTCTTAGGCTCCTGGCATTCGCATATAGACATTTCAAACTATGTTTGTTGTTCCTAAGTACATCATGCTTAGTACTTGACAGTATTAATTGGGCAATCTTTTGTCTGATTTTTATTGTTATTTAAAGATACCCGATCTACTACAATCTCTTTTGCAACCTCACTATCAGGATACTCTATCTTCCCTGTTATGGTGATATCTTTGAAAAGATACCTTATCCCGAACCATGCTCTTTGAGCGACTGTCGGCCTTCCCCCCATTTCTAGTTTAAAAGCTGCTCTATCTCCTTCTTAAAACGCCGATGCCAGCAGCCTGGTCCCACTCTGGTTAAGATGGAGCCATCCTTGTCGGAATAGGCTCCCCCTTCCCCAGAATGTTGCCCAGTTCCTAACAAATCTAAAGTCCTCCTCCCTGCACACATCGTCTCATCCACGCATTGAGACTCTGGAGCTCTGCCTGTCTCTTGGGCCCTGCGCGTGGCACAGGTAGCATTTCAGAAAATGCTACCCTGGAGTGATCTGGATTTCAGCTTTCTACCGTAAGAGCCTAAATTTTGCTTCCAGAACCTCTCTCCCACAATTTTCCTATGTCATTAGTACCCACATGTACCAAGACAGCCGTCTCCTCCCCAGCACTATCTAAAATCCTATCTAGGTGACGCGTGAGGTCCGCCACCTTCGCACCAGGCAGGCAAGTCACCAGGCGATCCTCACGTCCACCAGCCACCCAGCTATCTATATGCCTAATGATCGAATCACCCAGTACAACAGCTGTCCTAACCTTTCCCTAACCTTGTTCTAAAACAAGTTATCTAGGCACATCCCATTCTATAACTCATGTACACTGTAGGGGTATTTCCCTGTGATCTAGCCTAAGCTGGTCTTGGCCTATACAAGCCTATGACATCTTGGTATAATAAGATGGCTGCTGCAACATCTCTGTGTCAGCAAGATCCAGCTTCAACTTGTGGAAAATCACTGACAGGCTTGCTAAAGCCAAGGACAGTCTGTGTTCTAAACACCCCCTTCTATCACCCTGAGAACGGAGTAGGGAGGCAGACATGGCTCCAGAAGTTACCATTCTCCAAGGTCACAAAACAAAGAACTCTTCTTGCCATGTACTGAGCTGGACAAGATCACGATTGGTTCCTACCGTCACCCTGACCGAGAGGGACGGGGAAAGCGGGAACAGAAGTAAGAAGTGAGTCGGAGACCCTTGGAATAGGGGCAAACTGGTAAGAGGACCTGAGAAATCCAGCAAGGCTCAGGGGAGCCATAGACTTTGTATGATACCAACCTCGTGACCTGCATCCTGGTGCAAATACCTGTGGCAGAGAGATTGGGCTCTGATAACCAAGGAGAGACGGGGACCTACTTCGTTGCTAATAAAGACCTGCACTACATAAGACACAGACAGCTAAAAATAGCGTCTGGGGAGATTCTGCTACGGTCTTATCTGAAGCCGTCATCACGACAGCGTGGTAAGATCACAGTGATATTATTTCCTGGTCTGGGGTTAGGCAGTGGTTTTATCTAAGTACGACTGGTTTATGTCAGCTCTTGGTCAGGGAAAGCACTATGTGTATTTTGCATAAGATGTGATAAGTTTCATCAGGATTATTAGGTTATCATTTGTACTGTTCTAATCATTACCGTACTTAGTCTCAGGATAATCAGAGTGTAGTTTAGACAATATATTTTGGTAGTGCTCATATCAGTAAGGGATATTTTTATGCATAAGCTAGCGCAGAGTATTCTATTTCTTATCCATAATAAAGCTACTATATATATCTATCAGCTGTGTCTTTCTTTTTCACTCTACACACCAAAACACCTGGAGAGGTGCCAGAAGCAAGATTCCTGTATCTCACCCTAGACAGAGCTAGTGAGTCTGTTAGGCCAGACTTATGCATCAGGGAATCTTGGTATAAGTAATCTGTGGGTACCTGTTGCCCTAGGTATTATTTATCTCACCCCACAACACAAGGTCACAGAATCTACAGTTCAGAGAGGCCTAAGAATCTACATTAATTTAGAAATAGTAAGAATGATTAACCCTATGTTAGCAAAACATTTTTTTTACAAACCACTTGGGTACATCCCAGGTGTCTGGATTAGGAGCTGCCATGGGATTTGAACCTGGACTTTCTGGTTCCCAGACCACTGCTCCAAACATTAAACTCCTCCTCTGCTCCCCTATTCACTTACATCTACAACCATGAAGGAGAATCTGAGTAGCTCCAGCTCTATCCTCTCCACGGACAGGTTGTGCATTGGTAACTAGATGATAAAGAGGTAAAATAAACCGTCAATTAATGGATTAATATTTAAATACTTAAAAAAAAACATTTATATGCCGCCTGTCTACCTTCCAAGTGGCTTACAGAAAAGAAATAAATGATTTAGACACACAAACCAAACATATTCAGAACATATACTGAAAGCCAGTTCAAAAGACATAGGGGTCGATATTCAGCATGAGGAGGGCTCCGACCCTGTAAAATCACACAGACTGGGTCCAGCGCTGATATTCGGAGGCATGAACTGGAGAGTGTTGCTGGAATATCACCAGAGACTACGTGGCACTGTCTGGTTAGAGACGGAGCCGGGAGTTATTGAGGAGCGCTGATATTCAGTGCTGTTGAATGAATAATTCTGCAGGAAGCTGGGCTTGTCCCTTGACAAAGCATTTTTATACTGAAAATGCTAGAATCGGGATCAGCTGACTGAGCTCAGATAAGTGCACGATTTACATTGGAAAGACTTTATTTGTATTATATTTTCTTTTGTTGATTTTTTTTTCAAGAATAACTGATTTAAGGGGGTAAAATATGAAACAACGTTTTGACACTTTTGTTATCAAAAGCGTCTTGAATAGAGGTTGACTGAATTTCAGTTTTGCTTTTGGCACGAAACCGGCCTGAAATCCAAGCTGGAGTTTAGGTCGAAAATGCAAGTGGGTTGCCTCCGCCACTACCTACTCCACCCTGCAGAGACCAGGTCCCAACACCCTGTCCTCCCACAGACGAGCGGGACCCATTGATCCAGCCCCACCCCACCCACAACTACTGAAAGGCCCACCGCAGGCCTACCTTTAACTGTCCTGGTGACAGTCTCAGGCAGGAACTCTGGGCAGCCATTTTTATGGAGGAACCAGCATGGGCAGCAGTGACTGTTATAGTTCTTGCCCCAAAGAGACCACTAGACCATCAGGCAGGGCCTTCAAGTGGTGGGGGAGGGTGTGGCTCAGCAGCACTCGCTTTCTTCCAGCAGGGGAGGGCTAAGAGGGGCGGGTGGCCGGCCTGGCCTGTTCGGACCAAGTCTCTGCAGGCGGTGGAGGTGCCGTTTCATTTTCGGCCGAAACCAATCAGGAAAGTTTGGCTGCTGGTTTGGATTTGCTCAAAAATGAGAATTCAGGTTTCATTTGGCCTCTAGTTCTGAAATAAGACCCCTTTAACATTCTGTGTATTTGCTTTAAAAGTTTATGCTAACATTTTTTGTTTGCAGATGAAAGTTGATATTGTGTTTAATTATAAGGGGTTTAAGTGGTTTTTGGATCACCTCTGTGTTTAGATGGTCACTAGTTGTTTTTACACTACGTTGATAAAATGTACATTTTCTCCTTGCAATACCTGCACCCAGTTTCATGTCCTTTGGAGCAGGTATAATGTGTCTCTCCTTTCTTTTAGGGTAATTTTTTTGTATGCAGTAGCTATATATGTTATCTTTATAAGACAGAGCTATAAAAGATGCACCCAGTGCCCCTGTTATACTGTTACCCTCTTGGGGTCTGATCTTGTAACAGGGAATCTATGGAAAAAGCCCAAAAGGTGCATATTTTAAGCCTATTTTGTAAAGGTAACGTGGAGGGGCATAAGCGAACAGCGATGGCCCACTTCCGGGGCCGGCACCGTAAGTGTGCGGAGCCAACCATATTTTCCGAAAAAGATGGCCCGGCCATCATTTTTTTCACTAATACGGTTGGGACCAGCCAAATGTCAGAGATCGCCGGGTTTGAGATGGCCGGCAATCAGTTTTCGGCCATAATGGAAAATAATGCCGGCGATCTCAACCCAGCCAAATCCAAGGCATTTGGTCGTGGGAGGAGCCAGCATTTGTAGTGCACTGGCGCTCCTCACATGCCAGGACACCAACCGGGCACCTGGAGGGCACTTCTAAAAATTAAAAAATAAAAATACAGTGGGGAAGGAAATAAGTATTTGATCCCTTGCTGATTTTGTAAGTTTGCCCACTGACAAAGACATGAGCAGCCCATAATTGAAGGGTAGGTTATTGGTAACAGTGAGAGATAGCACATCACAAATTAAATCCGGGAAAATCACATTGTGGAAAGTATATGAATTATTTGCATTCTGCAGAGGGAAATAAGTATTTGATCCCCCACCAACCAGTAAGAGATCTGGCCCCTACAGACCAGGTAGATGCTCCAAATCAACTCGTTACCTGCATGACAGACAGCTGTCGGCAATGGTCACCTGTATGAAAGACACCTGTCCACAGACTCAGTGAATCAGTCAGACTCTACCTCTACAAATGGCCAAGAGCAAGGAGCTGTCTAAGGATGTCAGGGACAAGATCATACACCTGCACAAGGCTGGCATGGGCTACAAAACCATCAGTAAGACGCTGGGCGAGAAGGAGACAACTGTTGGTGCCATAGTAAGAAATGGAAGAAGTACAAAATGACTGTCAATCGACAAAGATCTGGGGGCTCCACGCAAAATCTCACCTCGTGGGGTATCCTTGATCCTGAGGAAGGTTAGAAATCAGCCTACAACTACAAGGGGGGGAACTTGTCAATGATCTCAAGGCAGCTGGGACCACTGTCACCACGAAAACATTGGTAACACATTACGACATAACGGATTGCAATCCTGCAGTGCCCCGCAAGGTCCCCCTGCTCCGGAAGGCACATGTGACGGCCCGGCTGAAGTTGCCAGTGAACACCTGGATGATGCCGAGAGTGATTGGGAGAAGGTGCTGTGGTCAGATGAGACAAAAATTGAGCTCTTTGGCATGACTCAACCTCGCCGTGTTTGGAGGAAGAAGAAATGCTGCCTATGACCCAAAGAACACCGTCCCCACTGTCAAGCATGGAGGTGGACAAGTTATGTTTTGGGGGTGTTTCTCTGCTAAGGGCACAGGACTACTTACACCGCATCAATGGGAGAATGGAGTGGGGCCATGTACCGTACAATTCTTGAGTGACACCTCCTTCCCTCCGCCAGGGCCTAAAATGGGTCGTGGCTGGGTCTTCCGCACGACATGACCAAAACATACAGCCAAGGCAACAAAGGAGTGGCTCAGGAAGAAGCACATTAGGGTCATGGAGTGGCCCTAAGCCAGTCACCAGACCTTAATCCCATTGAAAACTTATGGAGGGAGCTGAAGCTGCGAGTTGCAAGCGACAGCCCGAACTCTTAATGATTTAGAGATGATCTGCAAAGAGGAGTGGACCAAAATTCATCCTGACATGTGTGCAAACCTCATCATCAACTACAGAAGACGTCTGACCGCTGTGCTTGCCAACAAGGGTTTTGCCACCAAGTATTAGGTCTTGTTTGCCAGAGGGATCAAATACTTATTTCCCTCTGCAGAATGCAAATAAATTCATATACTTTCCACAATGTGATTTTCCGGATTTAATTTGTGATGTGCTATCTCTCACTGTTACCAATAACCTACCCTTCAATTATGGGCTGCTCATGTCTTTGTCAGTGGGCAAACTTACAAAATCAGCAAGGGATCAAATACTTATTTCCCCCCACTGTAGCTCCCAGGTGCATAGGTCCCTTCCCTTCATTGTTTAGGCCCCTCAAATCCCCCCCCCCCCCAAAACCCACTCCCCACAACTATACACCATTACCATAGCCCTAAGGGGTGAAGAGGGGGCATTTACATGTGGTACAGTGGGTTTTGGAGGGCTCCCAATTATCACCACAAGTCTAAACAGGTAGGGGGGGATGGACCTGGGTCCACCTGTCTGAAGGTCACTGCACCCACTAAAACTGCTCCAGGGACTTGCATACTGCTATCAGGGAGCTGGGTATGACATTTGAGGCTGGTATGAGGCCAGAAAAAAATGTGTTTTAATTTTTGTTTTGGGTGGGAGGGGGTTGGTGACCACTGGGGGAGTAAGGGGAGGTGGCTCCCCGATTCCTTCCGGTGGTCATCTGGTCAGTTGGGGCTCCTTTTTGATGCTTGGTTGTGAAAAAAAGGGACCAAGTAAAGCCTACGAAATGCTCGTCAAGCCTGGCTTTTTTTTTTTCATTATCGGGCGAAGCCAGCCATCTCGTGAGCAGGCCCCCGTCCCGCCCCCTTCCTGCCTTCACTACCCTACCGACATGTGCCCTTGATGTTTCGGCAGGCTCCGTGACGGAAAGCATTTGGTGCTGGCCAAAATCGGCTTTCGATTATACGATTTGGCCGGGTGTCAGGAGATCGCCGGCCATCTCCCGATTTGTTTCGGAAGATGGCCGGCGATCACTTTCGAAAATAAGCTGGATAGAGACCTCCATTTAGATAATAGGCTTCCAGAATCAGCTTTGATAATGTGTACACACTTTTACACGTGTTGTGGTAAATTGCGGATGTAATTTAGATTTGGAAAGGTTATCTATCTCTGTGCCTGACTTTAATACACGGAATAAAATGTGAAGCTGAGAAGGTTCTGACTTGATCTTCAGAGGAGTGAAGGAGCTGTGAATCTTCAGAGTTTAGTAAATATGGAGCTTTCTGTAATCATTTAAAGGTTACTTACCATGATAGCAGCAGCTCAGAGCCACCACCAGGAAGGCAACTGCGACCTTCATGGCTACAATGCGCAAAGGAGTATAGGTAGAGAACTCTGTACTCAGAGTCACATACATAGTGTGAGTATCCCTCCCTCTCTGGCCAGGATTTCAGCTGACAGCTCACCTCGTACTCTCATCTATGAGATCTTGGGAACTGTCCAGGTAACAAACCTTGTGCAGATTTCAGTATCATACACCTGATTATGCCTTTCTTTGAGAAAAGGACACAGTGATGCTTGTTTGCGATTAAGTGAAGGAAGGATATGTATGTAAGTCACATCGTCCATTTGCCCTGAGGTATACATGAGATAGATGAGCAGAACTAGAAATTCTCCATGGTTGATCCAAGATTAGCAGCAGAGATGCCAAGAGTGGCCCATCCCAAACAGTGAGATTTACTAGCACAGAATAATACTGTAATTAGGCCTCAACGGTCACAAATGCCCTATGTGTGTAATTGCTGGAAAAACTGCAACTTCCGTGCATAAGACTTGTTATTGCGATTCTATAAGGTCGTGTAGAAGTGCAAAGATTAAATTAAAAACCCATAAAATGCTTGTTGAAATAAAAAGATAGACACGGGCAAGGTGCCAGTTACATGCAATGTGTGCTGCAATAAATTGTCTACAGTCGACTGAAATCTGCTGATTTGTCTCTGATTAGCTTGGTCTATTTCCCACTCCTTTGTTTTTGCTACTGTTTCCTCATGGGATCTCAGTGTTCCTCCATCTCGGCGGTCTCTCACTGATGCTGCAATAACCCACCAGGTCAATAGGTATGGCGTAGCTATGGGGAGCCTTGGTCCCACTTTGGGCTCAGTCCCCCTCCAGAACTGGAGGCAACTTCACCAAAGAGAGAGAAGGTTCAGGTATCAAATGTGAAGGGCTGGGGTATCCCTGCTAGCAGAGGCAAGATTTTTAGTTTTAAACATTTTATTGAACAATAATAAAATATTACAAACAGATTTTATAGCTTTTGTTCGTTTTCTTTTATTCCCCCCTCCCCTAGTACCCACCCCCCCCCCCCAGCCCTCTTTTACAAAATCAGTATCCAATCTACATAGCCAAAAACATGCCTTGACAATTTTCACTTCAGGTCCAGATATTGAGTACCTTAATGAGGGATTCCTGGTTGTATACTTTCCCCCAACCGTCCCTATCATTCTCCCTTAGCATTAAGTAGATTGAGTTTATGATTTATAACATACTATGTTTTACCGTGTGGCTACCTCTTATCAACAAAGAATTTACATTTCTTCAGTGAATCATCTTCCCCCCCCCCCTGCCTCCCCTCCTCCCTCCCCCAGTCTCACTCTTGCCAGTACC
>NW_021962992.1:0-14379 GCF_901765095.1 Microcaecilia unicolor
ACAGCAGTGGACACAAAAGATCTTGTGACAGTTCACTTTTTGTAGGGTCACTATCTCCCAAGTGCCTTCTCCTACTAGATCCTCTTCAATTCAAGTACACGGTTAGCACTCTCACATTACTAACATGATATATATTACAAAGGAAACAATCATTCTCCAACACTGCTATGCACAGTATAAACACAGGTAGTATACTTCTCCTTTAATTGGTGCAAAAGTTCTTGCACACATCATTTTTTCTTCAATCTGCAGCAAATCTTCCACTGCTGACCATCAACAGGAGTGCAGGCATTCAGAGCATACAGATCCTATCCTTGGATCCTTCCATCCTTAAGACTCTCCTAACTGAATGGAGCAGGGTTGAGAAGCCCCTGAATATTATTCTGCTGAGCCTTATTTGGGGAGCAAAGAGGAAAGCCTTGTTAGTCCATGGAAACCTGGTGAGAGAGAAAATAGTTCTTATGGGATGAGTTCTCCATAACATACAAACAGTGCAGAAACTTTGGAGAACTTGCAGCAACAAGAACAGCCTGAAAACAAATCTTACCCCAGATTCTTCCAAAAATTGAAAAGAGTGTGATCACTCACATTACCATAGATACATTGAGATAGTTATCTCATAATGGTATTAAAATATTGCCTGTCTTATCAGCTTACCAAATTTTTCAAGGCCTGCAGTTCAACATACAGCAGACCCCTTTCTACCCCTCTCCTCCCATCCACACAAGCTACATTGAACAAATTGGATCTCAAGAGAAAAGTACAACCAGCTCTGGGCTATGCGATATACAGCTCCCTTATCAATCTGTGGTGATAGAGGCAGCTCTAAAGAAAACTTAAAACGTCTAAAGCTTTCACTAATATGACTTCAGGCAAAGATCATTAAAAAGAAAAAAAGAAAATGAATAAGAAAATTAAAAAGTCATGGGATAGGAGGCAATGTACTTTTGTTAAGTAGGAATTGGTTATTGGACAGAAAACAGAGGGTAGGATTCAATGACCATTTTTCTCAATGGAGGAGGGTGAATAGGTGGACTGCCACAGGGATCTATACTGGGATCTGTGCTATTTAACATATTTATAAATGATATGGAAATTAGAATGACAAGTGAAGTGATTAAATTTGCAGATGACAAAAAACTATTCAAGGTTGTTAAAACACATGTGGACTGTGAAAAGTTGCAGGACAATTTTAGGAAACTGGAAGACTGGGCATCCAAATAGCAGATGAAATTTAATGTGGACAAATGTAAAGTGATGCATATTGGGAAGAATAATCCAAATCATAGTTACCTAATGCTAGGGTCCACCTTAGGAGTCAGTGCCCAAGAAAAAGATCTAGGTGTCATTTTAGACAATAGGCTGAACTCTTCTACCCAGTGTATGACAGTGACCAAAAATGCAAGCAGAATGCTAGAATTATTAGGAAAGAGATTATAAATAAGACCAAGAATATTATAATGTCTCAGTATCGCTCCATGGTGCGACCTCACCTTGAGTATTGCATTCAGTTCTGGTCGCCATATCTCAAAAAAGATATAGTGGAATTAGAAAATGTTCAAAGAAGAGTGACCAAAATGATAAAGGGGATGGAACTCTTCTCATATGAGAAAAGGCTAAAAAGGTTAGGACTCTTCAGCTTGGAAAAGAGACAGCTGGGGGGGGGGGGGGGGGAAATGAATGAGGTCTACATAATCCTGAGTGATGTAGAATAGGTAAAAGTGAATCGATTTTTCACTCTTTCAAAAAGTACAAAGACCACGGGACTCTCAATGAAATTGCATGGAAATACTTTTAAAACAAATAAAAGGAAATATTTTTTCACTCAAAACATAGTTAAGCTCTAGAACTCGCTGCCAGTGGATGTGTTAACAAAGGCTAGCATATCTGGGTTTAAAAAAGGTTTGGTCAAGTTCCTGGAAGAAAAGTCCATAGTCTGCTATTGAGATAGACATGGGGGAAGCCACTGCCTGCCTTGGGTTGGTAGCATGGAATGTAGCTACTATTTGGGTTTCTGCCAGGTACTTGTGACCTGGATTGGCCACTGTTGGAAGCAGGATACTGGTCTAGATGGACCCATCTGACCCCATTATGGCTATTCTTATGTTGTTATTGGAGAACTTTAGGTGTAGTGAGGAGTAAACGTTTTCCAAAGTGGCATGCTGATGACCAAATAGCATGATCTACTACAATAACCTCTTTCAGTAGCCAAAGCTTTTCCTCCAGAATTTTGGCTAAACTTCTGCCTCTTCTCAAGGAGCTTGATGAGTGCCAATTTAATCTTAAAAGATATATGTCTGATGCTTTATGATATTAGATCAAAATCAGCATGAATAGCAATAGCAGCATACAGGAGAGCATAGTCAGAGCATCCAGCCTCTGTGAAGATCTGCATGACCAATTAGCTGATGCAGCCTGTCTGAGAAATAACTTATTTGGAGGAAGTGATGGCATCTAATGTGAGCCTATTTTATAAAGAGAGGTATGCACCTAGTTTTCTATATAGAATACTAGTACAATGTCTAAAAATATGCATATGTTAAGGCACAATCACTTATACCAGCCCTTCGGCTGGTATAAATGCTTGTGCCTTGATGTTAGCATGTATGTGTATAAATAATAGAATTCTATAATTTACATATATGCCTATGTACTGTGCCTAAACTCTGCCCATATGTACATCCACTGGTTAAGTACATACCATCAGCCCATGGCGTGTACTTTTCCACTAGTCAATATTCTAAAATAAGCCACTAATGCACATACATGATTAGAATACCACTATTTATGGGCCTAAGACTATATGGCTCCTTATATAATTAACCTTAGTATGTTCAAATCAAATAAGGAAAAAGGGGAACTCCAAATAAAGAATAATAATAATGCTATAAGTGCCATACAGTCTTCAAAATAGCAAGGAAATGCGTATGTCAATAAAAGGAAACATAAACAATTCTCAAAAAATTTGAAAAGCACTGCTCTTTATGGAAGATACCCCTATTCTAAATTGCATGACCACAGATAGAGGAAACATTTAAGGAGGCTATTCATGAAGGCTGCAATGAGATTTTGGCCCCTATTCTATAAGAATCCCCATGTATAATTAACAGCTTTTACAACTATAGATTGTCATACATGTGTAAGTGAGATTTTAGAAAGCCACTATTTACACATGGTGATCCACACTGCATTTAGATGCCAAGAGGATATGGTTAGGGTGTGGAGAGTGAGTGGTTTGGGCAGGTCTACAATATCAACATATGTTCTCCATTCTGGAAGGGGAATCCTTATCGATATATATGTGTGTGTGTGTGTGTGTGTGTGTGTATATATATATATATATATATATATATATATATATATATATATATATATATATATTATTTATTTATTTTATTTTTATTTTTAATCCCGATATCAGCATCTATCCCTGCCCTGAGGCACAAATTAAATGCCTGATGGAAAGGGGCAAGTGTAAAAATCAAGAAAGCCCCAACCAACATCTTGTTCTTATCCAGCCCCCACACTACCTCCTCCCCAGCACCAAGAAACCCTCTCCTAACTCCAAGGATCAAGCCCTTCACCTGACCTTCTCTCCAACATCAAAAACTCCTCCCAGGCCCTCCTCAGTCCATTCCTATCCCCTTGTCTTACCAGCGAACATAGTAGTCTTAGTGGGAGCAGGACAAATCCCAAATCACTTCTCATGATGGCCCCACTTAAGAGTTACCTAGTGGCAGTCTCTCCCCTACACCTAATCCCCTGCCTAGCATCAAGAAACCCCCATCCCCTGAAGGCCCTGAGATTACTGCTAGGGGTGATAAGTGCTATTTTGGAACCCAGGGCCATCATGAGCAGGTGCTACAGAGGATCACTTCTGTTCATACTAAGATGCCTAAGGATCCCAGTAAGACCCAGGGATGAAATTGGGTGAAAGGTGGGGAGGTCTGCTGAGGGGGGGGGGGGGGGGAGCCTCGGAGAAAGGGGTCTTGATGCTGGGGGAAGGGAATGGTTGTGAATTTAATGTTAGAGGAGGCCAACAAGAGGAGGGAGGATGATATCAGGGACATTGTCAAGGAGTGATGGGAATAGTTGCTGTCGCGAGCAGCAATTTTAAAAGTTGCTCCCATGCATATGTAGCATAATGTGCTGGGTGTCAGTGTTGAAGGAAGTGAGTGACTGAGTGTGGTTTATTAGAGTGGATAGGGGATTTCTACAAGAGAGTAGTTGAGGTTCGGGTGTTCAGATCTGCACATGAATGAATGGGAGTGGATCGTTGAGTATGTATTTGATTGCATGTGAAGTAAATGACTGGGTGTGGGTTGTGCCTCCTGTCTTATTATTATTTTCACTTCTCTCTTCTATCTCCTTTCAACCTCTTCACATACCTTCACCATCCCTCCCAGGGATGGGCAACCACGGTCCTCGAGGGTCACATCCCAGGCGAGCTTTCAAGATTGCCACAATGAATATGCATGAGATTGCATATAAATAGATCTTATGCATAGTCATTGTGGAAATCTTGAAACCTCGACCGGGTTGTGGCCTTTAAGGACTGTGATTGCCCACCCCTGCCTCTTTCTTCTTTCCACCACAGGCTTACATCCCTCCTCAGACTCAGCCATGCATCTGTTTTCCTTTCATACACACCCAAAATCTCTCCCTCAGTCTTATCCCTTCATTCTCAGACTTTCCATGATCTCACATTTCTCTTCCCCAGATTCTTCCTTTCTCTCTCAACCATCACTACAGGATTGTTCTCTATTTCCCTCTCCCCTCTCTTTCCTGTCTTTAACCTCACATATCCACTCCCTCCCAGGTCCTCCCCTCACTCTCCTCCTTCTCCCAGCTCAGTCACTCATCCATTCTCCACCTAGTTCATCCTTCCTTTCTGAGAAGTTCTGAGAGAAGAGGACATTTCTCTGGTAAGTCAACAGTATTTTGCTTTGTGCTTTGGGAATTTAAAGATTGGGGTTTAAAGTAGGAATTGTAGGTTAATGATAGGCAGAATAAAAATATAAAACAGCGAACTTTATCAAGTAATCTCCATACTCTTTTCCCTCTAGTTTTAAAACTTGAACTTTGTACCACAGTATCAACAGATAGCCCCTAGCAGGCACTGCAGGACCTAGTTTAGTATTAAAGGGGGGGGGGGGGGCAGAGAGAGAGATAAGCAAGCATTATTAACTAGCTTCCATAGTGTACAACCCTTTCCCCTTAGTTTTAAACTGAAATTTTCTCTAGAACAGTGGCGTAGCCAGACCTGACATTTTGGGTGGGCCCAGAGCTAATATGGGTGGGCACCGAGAAGCCCACCACCAGAGCCATCATTTTGGTTACAAGAGTAATCAAAATGCTCGCTGGTGGTGGGCTTCTGGGTGGAGGTGGGCTCTTCACTACCTAGGGCCAAAAAAAGGTATATTTTAATCTCGGCCAGGACTACCAGTATCCACCCACCCCAGAAAGGGGGATACTAAAGTGAGGCATGTCATCTCATTCATCTCGGAGGAGGTTGGTTGGCGGTTGCAGCCACACTCATGGGAGGGCACCTGCAACCTAAGGCCTTGATCTGGGACAGAGGTGTTATGACCTACTAGTTGCCTATTAGCCACATGGAAAGTGATATTGTACAGTACATTTGCATTATTCAATAAATACATTTACAAATGAGTGCATCCTAATTCGTACTTGGACAACCTTTCGACTATGCCCCTCAATGTCTTGTACTCACCTCACAACATAACACAAAAAACTTCAACACCATAATTACACCATACTGTTCCCTTCCGGTCTCACAAAACTTGAAAATTCTTGGAGTCACCATTGATCGAAACCTCACTCTTGACACCCACGTGAAATACACGACGAAAAAGATGTTCTACACCATGTGGAAATTTAAAAGAGTAAAACCTTTCTTCCTGAGATACATCTTCCGTACCCTGGTACAGTCAATGGTAATAAGTCATTTGGACTACTGCAATGCACTGTATGCCTAGTGCAAAGAACAGACAATCAAAAAACTCCAAACTGCCCAGAATACAGCCGCCCGACTCATATTTGGAAAAACTAAATATGAAAGCACAAAACCCCTAAGAGACAAACTTCACTGGCTCCCACTTAAGGAACGCATTGCGTTCAAGATATACATGATTGTACACAAAATCATTCATGCAGACGCCCCAATCTACATGCTAAACCTCGTGGACCTACCTCCCAGAAACGCCACAAAATCATCCCACAAATTTCTCAACCTGCACTACCCAGCTGCAAAGGACTTAAATACAAGCTGGTGCATGCCACTACCTTCTCTTACAAGAGCACACAGTTATGGAATGCATTACATACAGACTTGAAAGCAATTAAAGAAACAACTATCTTTCGAAAATCTCTGAAAACATTCTTCTTCAACAAGGCCTACAACGAGAACCTATAACCTCACTAAGTCACCTCACCAACCCACTCAACTATGAACACCCACCTTCTATAACTACCCTAACAACTCTCTTCCTTCTTCCCTCTTCCCTTCCTTCATCGCTTCACATTACTAACTGTATCTGATATCCTGATCTGACAATATTAACAAATCTATGTAAGCCACATTGAGCCTGCAAATAGGTGGGGGAATGTGGGATACAAATGCAATAAATAATAAATAAATAGGAACAAGAAATATAGTTTGAAATGTCTATATGCAAATGCCAGAAGCACTAAATGAAAAATTAGATATAATAGGCATCTCTGAGACCTGCTGGAAGGAGGATAACCAGTGGGACACTGTCATACCGGGGTACAAATTATATTGTAGTGATAGAGTGGATCGAATTGGTGGAGGGGGGTAGCATTGTATGTTAAGGAGGGCCTTGAATCAAATAGATTGAAAATTCTGCAGGAAACAAAACACATCTTGGAATCCCTATGGACTGAAATTTCATGTGTAAAGGGGATAAAGATAGTGATAGGAGTGTTCTACCGTCCACCTGGCCAGGATGAAAAGTCGGATGTAAAAATATTAAAGGAAATTAGGAAGGCTAACAAACTGAGCAACACAATAATAATGGGTGATTTCAATTACCCCGATATTGACTGGGTAAATGTAACATCGGGGCGTACTAGGGAAGTAAAATTTCTTGATGAAATCAAGGACTGTTTTATGGAGCAGCTGGTTCAGGAGCTGACAAGAGAAGGAAAAGTGCTAGACCTAGTTCTTAGTGGAGCACATGATCTGGTGCAGGAGGCTATGGTGCTGGGACCGCTTGATAACTGTGATCATAATATGATCAGATTTGATATTAGCTTTGGAGTAAGTACAGTGCAATCTGCTTAAGTGCAAGGGTCTGGGACCAAAGAAATACATGCAATTAACTGGAGCATGCATTTAACCGTTGTGACACAAAGAAGCTTGACATCTAATAAACATATGTACAGTACTGTTTATTATACGTACAGTATACAGTCTCCGTTAACTGACGTTAGGCTTACTTGAAGTAATCAGTCATAGTCCTCTGTACACTCTTGTGTCTGTGAGTTCCATAGACTACGTCTACCAGATGGTAAAAACTGTCATAGCACTGACATCCAGTGGCCTCCAGATAGGCCCGCATGGTGTTGAGACTCTACAGCGCTCTTGCAAAAGTGACAGGAGGTTGTTGAATTTCTTCAGCATGTGCCTCACTGCTCATTTCATCTGTTTCATCATCAACCGTTGCCTGTGTGTAGGCACATATCTGGACATCAGTGCTGTCGTCAGCTGTTTGTAGATCATAATCAACAGCTATGTAGAAACTCCTCTTCAGTAACACAGGCTGGGATGTCAATAGCCTGTTCATCTGACGCGTTTGCAACAGCTGTATCTGTTTCGTCCCTCTCCACATCCCTAACAAAGCTTGCTCGCTTGTAGCAGTTCACAATGGTTGCCTATGTAACATGATTCCAGGCTTCTTTCTGCATATGTAGGGTATCCAACAGTGATAGATTACGAGCCAGTTCAACAGCACGTTTATCCTTGCCAGTCTGGTCATCCATACCGCTCATCAGATGACATAGCACAAGAGCCCGATAATGTTGTTTGAAATTGGCTATTATGCCCTGATCCATAGGTTGGATCAGAGAGGTAGTGTTTGGTGGCAGGAAGACCACCTTGACATTAAACAGCCTGGCATCATCACTGTGTGCAGCACAATTATCAGAAAACAACAAAATCTGATGCTTTTGTGCCTGCATTCTAGTGTCTAACTTCTTTAGCCACTGCTTAAATTTCTCCAGTCATCCATGAATTTGCATTAGCCTTGTATGACACAGGAAGTCGCTTAACATTCTTGAAGCAACGAGGCTGTTTGCTGTTTCCAATGACGAGGGGTTCCAACTTCTCACTCCCATCCACATTGCAGCAAAACAGGATCATCAGTCGGTCCTTCGACATTTTACCTCCTGTAGTTTCGGCTTGTTTGAATGCAAGTGTTCCATCAGGAATCGCTCGCCAGTAGAGACCGTTTTCATCAGCATTGAAAATGTCATGAGGTGCAAACTCGTTCAAGATGGTAGGAAGAACTGAAACAATCCAATTTTCCGCACCAAAGTCATCAGCGTCTTGTTTTTCACCATGCTGTTTCTTGAATTTTATGTTGTTCCTCTCCTTCCATCTTTCCAACCATCCAACAGTGGCTTTTAATTCAGTTAGTTCAAGACTTTCAGCTAGCTGATTAGCTTTCTCCATAAGCAGTGGACCACTGACAGGAAACTGTCTGCTCCTGACTCGAGAAAACCATTGCAGAAGAGCATCTTCTACCTCCTCAGCTTTTCCCACCCGTTTTCATTTCCGATGTGGATTTGTATTGTTTTGCCAGTCTTCCAGAAGCTGGTCTTTCTGCTGCAAGACATGTGAAATTTGACAGGGATTGACACCATATTCTTTAGCAATAGATGCTTGACTTTGTTTGCTTTCTAATTTTTTAAGAACTTCTATTCGTTCAGCCAGTGTTAAAGTCTTACAGTTGCGCGGCGACGACGAGGACCCCAGTGTACACTCTAACAACATTCTTTCGCTTATTCTGCCTGTGGCAGTTAAAGGGGCGGTAAATTTGAAATCTTGTTGGTTGTCATGCGCCAATCGGCTTCCATATTCCGTGCGTGTGCTTATGCGGAGTCTTTCCTGCAGAGGAGCAGTCTTAAACCATGCATACAAGCGAACCTTGCATTTATCAGTGGTGCGCTGAACCGAAGTTTGTCCCCATAGAAATTGATGGCGCCAAAAATGGGACCAAGTACAGCATGCAGTTAAACAGAGCATGCGCTTATCCGACATGCACTTAAATAGAGTGCACTGTATATGCAGGAAATCTAATGCGTTAGTGTTTAACTTTCAAAAACAAGACTATGATAAAATGAGAAGAACGGTGAAAAAAAAACTTAGAGGAGCGGCTGTCAGGGTCAAAAAATTTACATCTGGCATCATATCGAAAATGCCCCTCTACTTCTCCCAAGATTTGGGGGGGGGGGGGGGGAGGAGGATGGAAAACCCCTTCAGAGCTCCAGTAAACAAACCTTGCAAAAAGCAAATACATTCCAGAGATGCACATTTTTAAAAACTATAAATCCCAAACAGGCAGATTGTTAAGTCTAAGAGGACTCAAATCATATATAAGTAACTTCCCACACTAAATAAAAGATGCATTTATCGGACCTTCAGAAGTGTCACTTGAGAGCTGTATTGCTTTCACTGAGATTCACTTCTGTCTACAGGAAGTGACATTATAGGAGGTAGACATGGCAGAGGAAAGGCCCTGTCATGGCCTGCTGCAGGCAACCTGTTTATAGTGCCTCCTGTGCTGGCCAGCCACCAACACTTTGGGGGGGGGGGGGGGGGGGGGAGGAGATGCTGGACGTGCACGGGGAGAAGGGAGTGATATCAGATACCAGGGCAGGGGCGTTGCAGGTAGGGTCAAGGAAGGCAGGAAGGAGAGCAGAGGGCAGAAGAAAGTTCTTACCATTGGGCAGCCCTGGGCATTTTGTTGACTTTGCTCAGTGGTAGCAAGTACCCTGGCTCAACAGGAGATCTTCACTCTGCAGTAGGAGTGTAGGAGATGACCTGAGAAAGTACATAGGCAGGTCTGCCACTCCAAATAAGGATTTTGCACCTCCTATTTGGGGCCACAACCCACAGTTTGGCAATTGTTGCTCTAAGTGAATGCTTCTCCTAAATGTGGCTAAAAGTACACATTTTGTAAGACAATACGTATTATTTTAGCCATATTAAGAGAGGACATTTTCCAACAGCCAGTTTACCTGTGTAAAATGTTATTTAAATGGCTTGGAGGATTTTCTTCCTAAGAGAAACTGAACATTAAATCAAGCTTGAAATAATATAGCTATATTTGCTGCTTCAACACAGTTTCTAATTTACTATTAAAAAATATATTATTAGAAAAAGTGAAGTGCTGAAGTAACATATGGCGAGAGAGCACCAGCTTTGACAGTTATAATTAGATTTTTCCAGATCTTTTCATGAATCCTTTCTTTTTGTCTTAATTTCAAAATGCAAAAAATATTCAACAGAGACCTCCTCCTCTGCAATCTCACCTCATCCTTTTATACAGTTTCTCTCTGTATACTATTCATCACCCAATATTAAGAGAGATGTCAAGGAACTTAATGTGGCAGTAACCAAGCCAATAACTGTTCTCTGAGGACAAGAACAACAACACATTTACACCAGGCTGATTGTTCGGGCAACTGGGCAGTGCCCGAGGACCCAGACCAACAGGAGTCCCAGTGCTTCCTCCAATGTGATCCAACAATTCTTCCATCCTGCTACCTCCCCTCTCCCCTGGTCTACCTTAAACCATGTCTTCTAGTAGGTCCCTGGCAACAAATCACAGACCTGGCTTGCTCAGAGTCTCTCTTTTGCCATGACTACCCCTCTGATGCAAATTCCTGTTTATGCAGGGTGGGTCAAGGCAGAAAAGAGGGTCAGAGCAGGCTTCGGACCACAGGCAGCAGCTGTGAATTGCTGTCAACAGCCTCCTAGAAGACTTGGTTTAAGGTAGACTGGGGGAGTACAGAAGGGGGGGGGAGGAGGGAGATGTTGGAGCTGGTGGGAGAGGGGAAGGAAACAAAGAGAAAAATAATGGAGCAGGGAGGGGGGAAGGAAGAAACAGAAAAATGATGGACCCAGGGGGATGGGGATCGAAGAAAGAGAAAAATGATGGATGGGTGGAATGGGGAGGGAGTAAAGAGAAAAATTATGTCCTGGGGTGGAGGGAGAAGAAAATGATGGACCCCTAGAGAGGGAAGAAAGAGAGAAGTGATGGGGGGGGGGGGGGCAGGGAAGAAATAGAAGTCATTAATATGATGGGGTGGAGGGGAAGGAGGAAAGAATGAGAGAGAAATGATAGAGCTGGATGAGGGGAGGCAAGAAGACTGGGAGATTGGACATCCAAATGGCAGATTATGTTTAATGTGAGCAAGTGCAAAGTATTGTATGTAGGAAAGAGGAACCCAAACTATAGCTATGTGATGTAACTTTCCCTATTAAGACTCAAGTCACCACCCAGGAAAAGGATCTAGGTGTCATCGTTGATGATACGTTGAAACCCTCTGTTCAATGTGTAGTGGCAGCTAAGAAAGCAAATAGAATGTTAGGAATTATTAGGAAGGCAATGGAAAACAAAAATGAGAATATTATAATGCCTTTGTATTGATCCATGGTGCAACCGCCTCTTGAATACTGTGTGCAATTTAGTTCACCACATTTCAAAAAAGATTTAGTGGAATTAGGAAAGGTACAGAAAAGGGCAACAAAAATGATAAAGGGGATGGGATGACTTCTCTATGAGGAAAGGCTGAAGAGTCTTTCACTTGTTTACTCTTTCCAAAAATACAAGAACTAGAAGACACCCAATGAAGCTACTAAGTAATAAATTTAAAACAAATTTAAAATATTTCTGCACTCAGTGTGTAATTGAACTCTGGAATTTGTTGCCAGTGAATGTGGTAAAAGCAGCTTAGCAGGGTTTAAAGAAGATTTGGATAATTTCCTAAAGTTGAAAGAAGCTATAAATAGGGCCACAAACCTTTATGTAAGTAGAGGAAATAAAAGCAAGAGAAAAAGGAAACCGATATGGTTCTCCAAACAAGTGGCTGGGAAAATAAAGACTAAAGAGTTGGCGTTCCTGAAATACAGAAAAACTCAAGAAGAGAAGCACGGGGAGGAATACCGGATGAAACTGAAAGAAGCCAAGAGAGAGATACATCTGGCGAAAGTGCATGCGGAAGAACAAATGGCTAGAAATGTAAGGAGGGGTGACAAAAATTTCTTCAGGTATATTAGTGAAAGGAGGAAGACAAAAAAGGGAATTGTGAGACTGAAAGATGCTGCGAACCGCTATGTAGATAATGATGAAGAAAAAGCTAATTTGCTAAATAGATACTTTTGTTCTGTTTTCACAGAAGAAAATCCAGGAGCAGGACCGCGATGGACTGGCAAAAGTACATGTGAGAATGGAGTGGATATAGCACCATTCACAGAAGAGAGTGTGTATGAACAACTTTAAAATCTAAAGGTGGACAAAGCAGTTGGACCGGAAGGGATCCACCCCAGGATATTGAGGGAGCTCAGAGAGGTTCTGGCGGGTCCTCTAAAAGATTTGTTTAATAAATCCTAGGAGATGGGACAGGTTCCGTGGGATTGGAGAACGGCGGAGGTGGTCCCTCTTCACAAAAGTGGTGATAGGGAAGAAGCCGGAAACTACAGGCCGGTAAGCCTCACTTCGATTATTGGAAAAGTAATGGAAGCGATGCTGAAGGAAAGGATAGTGAATTTCCTAGAAGCCAATAAGTTGCAAGATCCGAGACAACATGGTTTCACCAAAGGGAAATCGTGCCAAACGAATCTCATTGAATTCTTTGACTGGGTGACCGGAGAATTAAATCAAGGATGTGCTATGGACGTAATCTACTTAGATTTCAGCAAAGCTTTTGACACGGTTCCCCACAGGAGGCTCTTGAATAAACTAGACTGGCTAAAGATAAGACCCGAAGTGGTGAACTGGATTAGGAACTGGTTAACGGGCAGACGCCAGAGGGTGGTGGTAAATGGAGTTCGCTCGGAGGAGGGAAAGGTGAGTAGTGGAGTGCCTCAGGGATCGGTGCTGGGGCCGATTCTATTCAATATATTTGTGAGTGATATTGCCGAAGGGTTACAAGGTAAAGTTTGCCTTTTTGCGGATGACACCAAGATTTTCAACAGAGTGGACACCCCGGAGGGAGTGGAAACATGAAAAAAGATCTGCGGAAGCTAGAAGAATGGTCTAACGTTTGGCAATTAAAATTCAATGCGAAGAAATGCAAAGTAATGCATTTAGGGAGTAGAAATCCAAGGGAACGTATGTGTTTAGGCGGGGAGAGTCTGATAGGTACGGACGGGGAGAGGGATCTTGGGGTGATAGTATCTGAGGACCTGAAGGCGATGAAACAGTGTGACAAAGCGGTGGCTGTAGCTAGAAGATTGCTAGGCTGTATAGAGAGAGGTGTGACCAGCAGAAGAAAAGAGGTTTTAATACCCCTGTATAAGATGTTGGTGAGGCCCCACCTGGAGTATTGTGTTCAGTTTTGGAGGCCGTATCTTGCGAAGGAATGTTAAAAAAATGGAAGCGGTGCAAAGAAAAGCTACGAGAATGGTATGGGATTTGCGTTACAAGACAGTATGAGGAGAGACTTGTTGACCTGAACATGTATACCCTGGAGGAAAGGAGAAACAGAGGTGATATGATACAGACGTTCAGATATTTGAAAGGTATTAATCCGCATACAACCTTTTCCAGAGATGGGGAAGGCGGTAGAACGAGAGGACATGAAATGAGATTGAAGGGAGGCAGACTCAAGAAAAATGTCAGGAAGTATTTCTTTACGGAGAGAGTGGTGGATGCTTGGAATGCCCTCCCACGGGAGGTGGTGGAACAGAAAACGGTAACGGAATTCAAACATGCGTGGGATAAACATAAAGGAATCCTGTTCAGAAGGAATGGATCCTCAGGAGCTTAGCCGAGATTGGGTGGCAGAGCCAGTGGTGGGAGGCAGGGCTGGTGGTTGGGGGGCAGGGGATAGTGCTGGGCAGGCTTATACAGTCTGTGCCGGGCTGGTGGTTGGGAGGCGTGGAAAATGCTGGCAGACTTATACGGTCTGTGCCAGAGCTGGTAGTGGGATTCGGGGCTGGTGGTAGGGAGGCGGGGATAGTGCTGGGCAGACTTGTACGGTCTGTGGCTTGAAGAGGACAGGTACAAATCAAGGTAGGGTATACACAAAAGTAGCACATATGAGTTTATCTTGTTGGGCAGACTGGATGGACAGTGCAGGTCTTTTTCTGCCATCATCTACTATGTTACT
>NW_021962993.1:0-10818 GCF_901765095.1 Microcaecilia unicolor
CGCAATTAGTGCTTTCCATTACCGTGTAGAGGGTAAGTCGATCTCGGGACAGCCTTTAGTTGTTCGCTTTATGAGAAGTTTGCTTTTGTCAAAGCCCCCTGTCAAGCCTCCCACAGTGTCATGGGATCTCAATGTCGTTCTAACCCAGCTGATGAAACCTCCTTTTAAGCCACTGAATTCTTGCCATCTGAAGTACTTGACCTGGAAGGTCATTTTCTTGGTGGCAGTCACTTCAGCTCGCAGAGTCAGTGAGCTTCAAGCCTTGGTAGCTCATGCTCCTTATACCAAATTTCATCATAACAGAGTAGTCCTCCGCACTCGCCCTAAGTTCTTGCCCAAGGTGGTGTTGAAGGTCCATCTGACAACGAACAACAAAGAGAGTCCAAATCTCCCGCAAAAAAACACAAGAAGACAACAAAATAAGCGGAAGATATCCAGAAAGACCAAACTGAAGTCACAGATGTTGAGAAACCAAAATGATTTATTAGGACCCCACACGGTCTGTGTTTCGGCCAAAAAAGGCCTCAGGGGTCTAAAACTTATCAAAATGATTTATTAGGACTCTACATCTGAGCCAGTCAATTGTCTTGCCAACATTCTTTCCCCGTCCTCATACCCGCCCTGCTGAACATCAGTTGCACACGTTGGACTGCAAGAGAGCATTGGCCTTCTATCTGGAGCGGACAAGCCCACACAGACAGTCCGCCCAATTGTTTGTTTCTTTTGACACCAATAGAAGGGGAGTGGCTGTCGGGAAACACACCATCTCAAATTGGCTAGCAGATTGCATTTCCTTCACTTATGCCCAAGCTGGGCTGACTCTTGAGGGCCATGTCACGGCTCATAGTGTTCGAGCCATGGCAGCGTCAGTGGCCCACTTGAAGTCAGCCACTATTGAAGAGATTTGCAAGGCTGCGACGTGGTCATCTGTCCACACATTCACATCTCATTACTGCCTACAGCAGGATACCCGACGCGACAGTCGGTTCGGGCAGTCGGTGCTGCAGAATCTGTTTGAGGTTTAGAATCCAACTCCACCCCCCTAGGCCCATTTTTATTCTGTTCCAGGCTGCACTCTCTGTTAGTTGGTTGAATTGTAGGTCAGTCTCAGTTACGTCCTCGCCGTTGACCAATATTTGTTGTTTTGAGTGAGCCTGGGGGCTAGGGATACCCCACATGTGAGAACAAGCAGCCTGCTTGTCCTCGGAGAAAGCAAAAGCTACATACCTGTAGAAGGTATTCTCCGAGGACAGCAGGCTGATTGTTCTCACATACCCGCCCACCTCCCCTTTGGAGTTGTGTCTTCCCTGGTCTTTTGCTTTCTACTTGACTGGCGAGCATGCTCGCGTTCGGGCAGGAAGACGGTCGCGCATGCGCGATGCGCATGGATCACGCGAGAGCTAGCAAACGTTTGTTGATAGGAAGATCTTCCGATCCTGGGGGCTGCCGTGGATGTCACCCAATCGTGAGAACAATCAGCCTGCTGTCCTCGGAGAATACCTTCTACAGGTATGTAGCTTTCGCTTTTCCTCCTGTTTGCTTTAAAAGTGTTTCCATGTAACTTTGAGTGTCCCCTTGTCTTTGTACTTTTTATATAGTAAAAAAATCGATTCACTTCTACTCATTCTACACCACTCATGATGTTGTAGACCTCAAGTCATATCTCTCAGCCGTCTCTCTTCCAAGCTGAAGAGCCCTAACCTGTTTAGCCTTTCCTCATACGAGAGGAGTTCCATCTCCTTTAACATTTTAGTCACTCTTCTTTGAACCTTTTATAATTCCACTGTATCTTTTTTGAGGTATGGTGACCAGAACTAAATGAAATACTCAAGGTGATGTCGCACCATGGAGCGATACAATGGCATTATGGTATAATTGGTCTTATTTACCATCCCTTTCCTAATAATTCCTAGCATCCTGTTTGGGTTTTTTTGGCCACTGCCACACACTGGGACACTCTTTCATTTCCTGTTTCAGTGCTTCCCGTGGCACTCTTCTTCTGACTCAGTGTAATTTCTGCTTGTCAGTTGAGTATTAGCCACACTATGTGCTGTATGTGGTATGGAGTGGCCTTTTAGGGGGGTGCATTGTTGACGTTATTCTCAGTGGATGTTATGGACTCTATTGCTTGGCTATATGAAATACTGAACATTCCATGGCTGCACGATACCCTTATTGGGTGGTTTACTTTGAACTATTTTTTCTTTGTGTCCATCTGCTGGTAGACAGACACAACCCATTTGTCTAGATTGGTCTGGTAGCACTAAAGGGAAGAAAATTATCAGGTAAGATGTAATTTTCCCTTCCAACTTATACCACTATGAGGTGTATTTTCAAAGCACTTAGACTTACAAAGTTTCATAGTAATCTGTGGAACTTTGTAAGTCTAAGTGCTTTGAAATGAGCCCCTTTGTCTCATGCATATTTTAGAAATCCTGAAAACCTGACTAGTTGTGGGGTCCTCTGGACAGGTTTAGGAAGCTCTGGAATAAGCCATCATGACACATTTTGAAATGTTAATGCCTCAAGAAAAAGGTAGAACATGAGAACAGACATACTGGGTCAGACCAGTGGTCCATCTAGCCCAGTATCTTGTTTCCGACAGTGGCCAATTCAGGTCACAAGCTCAAATAGTAGCAACATTCCATGCTATCAATCCCAGGGCAAGCAGTGGCTTTCCCATGTCTGTCTCAATAGCACACTATAGACTTTTCCTCCAGGAACTTGTCCAAACCATTTTTAAACCCAGATACCCAATCATCTGTCTTTTCCTATAGACACAGAATAGGTAGAAAACATAAATGAATCAGCTCCTTACTAGTCAAGTCCAGCCACCTTTATTTTTATTTCACCCTTTTTTTATGAGCTCAAATCAAGGTACAAAAGTAAAGCTTTGCAGTACAGTGAGTGAACCACCTTTGACTAGGAGTTGTGGCAATCTGGCACCAGCACTGATATTTTGTGTTCTCCGAGGACAAGCAGGCTGCTTGTTCTCACGACTGGGGTTGACGTCCACGGCAGCCCCCACCAACCGGAACAAAACTTTGCGGGCGGTCCCGCACGCAGGGTACGCCCACCGCACATGCGCGGCCGTCTTCCCGCCCATGCGCGACCGTTCCTGCTCAGTCTTTTCTTTTCCGTGCTGGAGAGAGCCGCGTTCGTCTCTCTCTCTGTCAGCCACGGAAACCGGATCCCGTGTTCGCCGCAAGCTTTTTCTTCATTCTGTTTTTTCAATTTCTGTTTTATTTTGTTAAAAAAAAAACACCTTGTTTTTCCCTCGTCTTTTTAGAGGGGACGTCTCGTTGCGGCCTTGTGGCCGCGCGGTCGAGTTATTTTTTGAGGCGTGACTTTTACCGCCACCATCGACGACTTTGACTTCGCCGACGCGATTTTTCCATCGATGTCCTCGAAGGTCCCGAGTGGATTTAAGAAGTGTGGTCGGTGCGGCCGGCATATCTCGCAGACCGACACTCACGCTTGGTGCCTCCAGTGCCTCAAGCCGGAGCACGATACCAAGACGTGCACCTTGTGTCTCGGTCTCCGGAAACGGACACAGGTAGCGAGGCAAGTTCTACGGGACCGTCTTTTTGGAACTTGCGCCGGCCCCTCGACGTCGACTTCGACGGCATCGATGTCGACGGCCGGATCTTCGGTACCGGTACCGATGTCTACGAAATCGGCACCGACGGCACCGACCCCAGGAGCACAGGTCCCGTCGGCCCGCCGGTCTTCCGGAGACGGCAGGGGTGAGCGGCCGCGTGGGCAATCGGCCCCGGTCACTCCCTCTACCCAGGGCTCTCGGGACCGAACCGTCGGACCCGATCCCTCGAGGCCGAGGGGGATCTACTTCCTCCTCTTCGATTCCATCAAGCGCCGATGACGGGCACCGAAAAAAGGCAAAGAAGCACCGTCATCGGTCGCCCACGGTGCACACGGCTCCCGGCGCCAGGGATGATTCGACGCCGAGGAAGCGGCAGCGCCGAGAGGAGAGGTCCCTCTCTGTAGTAGAGGTATCGCCACGCCAGGGTGCCAGCACTTCGGTGCCGTCTCCTGGACCCGACCAGCTTCCGGCACCGACACCTGTACCGGCCCCCTCGCCTTTCCCGACAGCGGGCCTTGACGAGTGCCTCCAAGCCATCCTTCCGGGGATCCTGGAAGGGCTGATGCGCCAGACTGTGCCGGCGCCGTTGACGGTGGCGCCGGCATGCTCTAGCCCAGTGCCAAGGCCCTCGACGCCGATGCCGCTTGCAGCGCCGGTCTCGACCGCCACGCAGGTGGAGTCCCCGTCGATGGAGGGAGCTTCATCCCCGCCGGCGCGGGAGTCCACCGCTCGACGACGCCACCGAGGCCTCTGTGCCTCGACGTCGAGCCGGGCCCGGTTGAGGACTGAGCTGCAGGAGCTCATGTCCGACACCGAGGAAGAGGCCTCGTGGGGGGAGGAGGAGGACCCCAGATATTTCTCCTCAGAGGAGTCTGTGGGCCTTCCCTCCGACCCCACTCCTTCACCAGAGAGAAAGCTCTCGCCACCTGAGAGCCTCTCCTTTGCCTCCTTTGTCAGGGACATGTCTATTTGCATTGCATTCCCTTCCCCGTGGTCTCTGTGGATGAGCCGAGGGCTGAGATGCTCGAGGTCCTCGACTATCCATCACCACCTAGAGAGTCCTCCACGGTGCCGTTGCACAATGTCCTCAAAGAGACACTGCTTCGGAACTGGTTGAGACCATTATCTAATCCCACCATCCCCAAGAAAGCGGAGTCCCAATACAGGATCCACTCGGACCCAGAGTTAATGCGGCCTCAATTGCCTCATGACTCGGCGGTCGTGGACTCTGCTCTCAAGAGGGCACGGAGTTCGAGGGATACCGCCTCGGCGCCCCCGGGGCGGGAGTCTCGCACTCTGGACTCGTTTGGGAGGAAGGCCTACCAATCTTCAATGCTCGTGACCCGTATCCAGTCCTACCAGCTCTACACGAGCATCCACATGCGAAATAATGTGAAGCAACTGGCGGACCTGGTCGACAAGCTCCCCCCGGAGCAGTCCAGGCCTTTTCAGGAGGTGGTCAGGCAGCTGAAGGCGTGCAGAAAGTTCCTGTCCAGGGGTATATATGACACCTGTGATGTGGCATCTCATGCTGCGGCCCAAGGTATAGTGATGCGCAGGCTCTCATGGCTGCGTGCCTCTGACCTGGACAACCGCACCCAGCAGCGGCTGGCTGATGTCCCTTGCCGGGGGGGATAATATTTTTGGTGAGAAGGTCGAGCAGTTGGTGGACCAACTACATCAGCGGGAAACCGCCCTCGACAAGCTCTCCCACCGGGCGCCTTCAGCATCCACCTCAGCAGGTAGACGTTTTTCCCGGGCCAGGCAGGCTGCGCCCTACGCCTACAACAAGCGTAGGTACACCCAGCCGGCCCGAAGGCCTCATCAGGCACAGGGAAAGCCCCAGCGCGCTCGTTCCTGTCAACAGCGTGCGCCTAAGCAGCCCCCTGCACCTCCACAGCAAAAGCCGGGGACGGGCTTTTGACTGGATCCATGGGAACATAGCCGCCATCAAAGTGTCCGTACCGGACGATCTGCCAGTCGGGGAGAGGTTAAAATCTTTTCACCAAAGGTGGCCTCTTATAACCTCCGACCAGTGGGTTCTCCAAATAGTGCGGTGCGGATACGCCCTCAATTTGGCTTCCCCTCCTCCAAATTGTCCTCCGGGAGCTCAATCCTTCAGCTTCCAGCACAAGCAGGTACTTGCAGAGGAACTCTCCGCCCTTCTCAGCGCCAATGCGGTTGAGCCCATGCCACCCGGGCAGGAAGGGCAGGGATTCTATTCCAGGTACTTCCTTGGGGAAAAGAAAACAGGGGGGATGCGCCCCATCCTAGACCTGAGAGGCCTGAACAAATATCTGGTCAAAGAGAAGTTCAGGATGCTTTCCTTGAGCACCCTTCTGCCAATGATTCAGAAAAACGATTGGCTATGTTCCCTGGATTTAAAGGACACATACACCCACATCCCGATACTGCCAGCTCACAGACAGTATCTCAGATTCCGCCTGGGCACACGGCACTTTCAGTATTGTGTGCTGCCCTTTGGGCTCGCCTCTGCCCCACGGGTGTTCACGAAGTGCCTCGTGGTGGTTGCTGCGTATCTACGCAAGCTGGGAGTGCACGTGTTCCCATATCTCGACGATTGGCTGGTCAAGAACACCTCGGAGGCAGGAGCTCTCCGGTCCATGCAGTGTACTATTCACCTCCTGGAGCTGCTGGGGTTTGTGCTAAATTACCCAAAGTCCCATCTCCAGCCAGTCCAATCTCTGGAATTCATAGGAGCTCTGCTGAATTCTCAGACGGCTCAGGCCTTTCTTCCCGAAGCGAGGGCCCACAACCTTCTGTCCCTCGCTTCCCAGACCAGAGCATCTCAGCAGGTCACGGCTCGGCAGATGTTGAGACTCCTAGGTCATATGGCCTCCACAGTTCATGTGACTCCCATAGCTCGTCTTCACATGAGATCTGCTCAATGGACCCTAGCTTCCCAGTGGTGCCAGGCCACCGGGAATCTAGAAGATGTCATCCGCCTCTCCATCAGTTGCCGCACTTCACTGCACTGGTGGACCATTCGGACCAATTTGACCATGGGACGCCCATTCCAAATTCCTCAGCCCACGAAAGTGCTAACGACGGATGCATCTCGCCTTGGGTGGGGAGCTTATGTCGATGGGCTCCACACCCAGGGACTGTGGTCCCTCCAGGAAAAAGATCTTCAGATCAACCTCCTGGACCTCCGAGCGGTCTGGAACGCACTGAAGGCTTTCAGAGATCGGCTGTCCTGTCAAATTATCCAAATTCGGACAACAATCAGGTTGCAATGTATTACATCAACAAGCAGGGGGGCACCGGATCTCGCCCCCTGTGTCAGGAAGCCATCGGGATGTGGCGTTGGGCCTGCCAGTTCGGCATGCTCCTCCAAGCCACATACCTGGCAGGCGTAAACAACAGTCTGGTCGACAGACTGAGCAGAGTCATGCAACCGCACGAGTGGTCGCTCCATTCCAGAGTGGTACGCAAGATCTTCCGAGAGTGGGGCACCCCCTCGGTGGACCTTTTCGCCTCTCAGACCAACCACAAGCTGCCTCTGTTCTGTTCCAGACTACAGGCACACGGCAGGCTAGCGTCGGATGCCTTTCTCCTCCATTGGGGGACCGGCCTCCTGTATGCTTATCCTCCCATACCTTTGGTGGGGAAGACCTTACTGAAGCTCAAGCAAGACCACGGCACCATGATTCTGATAGCGCCCTTTTGGCCCCGCCAAATCTGGTTCCCTCTTCTTCTGGAGTTGTCCTCCGAAGAACCGTGGAGATTGGAGTGTTTTCCGACTCTCATTTCGCAGAACGACGGAGCGCTTCTGCACCCCAACCTTCAGTCTCTGGCTCTCACGGCCTGGATGTTGAGGGTGTAGACTTCGCTTCGTTGGGTCTGTCTGAGGGTGTCTCCCGTGTCTTGCTTGCCTCTAGAAAGGATTCCACTAAAAAGAGTTACTTTTTCAAGTGGAGGAGGTTTGTCATTTGGTGTGAGAGCAAGGCCCTAGAACCTCGTTCTTGTCCTGCACAGAACCTGCTTGAATACCTTCTGCACTTATCAGAGTCTGGCCTCAAGACCAACTCAGTAAGAAATCACCTTAGTGCGATTAGTGCTTACCATCTTCGTGTAGAGGGTAAAGCCATCTCTGGAGAGCCTTTAGTCGTTCGATTCATGAGAGGCTTGCTTTTGTCAAAGCCCCCTGTCAAGCCTCCTGCAGTGTCATGGGATCTCAACGTCGTCCTCACCCAGCTGATGAAACCTCCTTTTGAGCCACTGAATTCCTGCCATCTGAAGTACTTGACCTGGAAGGTCATTTTCTTGGTGGCAGTTACTTCAGCTCGTAGGGTCAGTGAGCTTCAAGCCCTGGTAGCTCATGCTCCGTATACTAAGTCTCATCATAACAGAGTAGTCCTCCGCACTCACCCTAAGTTCCTGCCAAAGGTGGTGTCGGAGTTCCATCTTAACCAGTCAATTGTCTTGCCAACATTCTTTCCCAGACCGCATACCCGCCCTGCTGAATGTCAGTTGCACACATTGGACTGCAAGCGAGCGTTGGCCTTCTATTTGGAGCGGACACAGCCCCACAGACAGTCCGCCCAATTGTTTGTTTCTTTCGACCCCAATAGGAAAGGGGTCGCTGTCGGGAAACGCACCATCTCCAATTGGCTAGTAGATTGCATTTCCTTCACTTACGCCCAGGCTGGGCTGACTCTTGAGGGTCATGTCACGGCTCATAGTGTCAGAGCCATGGCAGCGTCGGTGGCTCACTTGAAGTCAGCCACTATTGAAGAGATTTGCAAGGCTGCGACGTGGTCATCTGTCCACACATTCACATCACATTACTGCCTCCAGCAGGATACCCGACGCGACAGTCGGTTCGGGCAGTCGGTGCTGCAGAATCTGTTTGGGGTTTAAATCCAACTCCACCCTCCAGGACCCGAATTTATTCTGGTCAGGCTGCACTCTCAGTTAGTTGTTCTTCGTAGGTCAATTTCTGTTATGCCCTCGCCGTTGCGAAGTTCAATTGACCTGGGTTCTTGTTTTGAGTGAGCCTGAGAGCTAGGGATACCCCAGTCGTGAGAACAAGCAGCCTGCTTGTCCTCGGAGAAAGCGAATGATACATACCTGTAGCAGGTGTTCTCCGAGGACAGCAGGCTGATTGTTCTCACCTACCCTCCCTCCTCCCCTTTGGAGTTGCGTTTTTACTCATTTTTTGCTTGTCATTCAACTGAGCGGGAACGGTCGCGCACGGGCGGGAAGACGGCCGCGCATGCGCGGTGGGCGTACCCTGCGTGCGGGACCGCCCGCAAAGTTTTGTTCCGGTTGGTGGGGGCTGCCGTGGACGTCAACCCCAGTCGTGAGAACAATCAGCCTGCTGTCCTCGGAGAACACCTGCTACAGGTATGTATCATTCGCTTTCCATCAACAAATGTCAAAGCCATGCTGGAAGGGATCGGTGATAGTGACCTTATTGTTTACTCTGCTGCTGCTTTTCTGTTGGATGTTTTCTGCAGCAAAAGCGGGGTTCTCATTTAACCTAGCTGAAGACCTATTTTAGCTTTCCTGCAAGTCATTATGTACCTGCAGAAAGAGCCTCCCTTCAAAGAGGTGCATTTCATGGTTAGCGGAGAGCTAGAGCCTTTCCAAATTTTAATCTAATCTCAAGCTTGTATTTGTTTTCTTGTTTTCTTCCAAAGCCTCACTATGGGACAACTGTATGAGAAAGAAAAAGATGAAGATGGCTTTTTGTATGTGGCGTACAGTGGAGAGAACACCTTTGGCTTCTGAGTACTCTTGAAAGCTTGTGTATTTTGTAAATATATTGTCCTATTGGTATACCACATGATCTCTTATTGTATGGATGCAGTTGTAATTGAATTTATTGCATAATATATTAAAAGGTAGTGTTCTGCTAGATATGACAGTTACCTCCCTGATTTATATTTCTGTGAAGTTTCAATTCCATGCCTTGTGTTTCTGATGCTTTCCTTTTATTGAGAGACAGTAGTTTTAAATTGTTGATATTTTGGAGTGATGTATCTGGATGACTAATCAAATGGAAAGGTTCATAACAGTTTATTTTGCATCATGTTTGAAGTGTCAGTTTCCATGTATTAAAGTTTAATTAAATTATTAGAAAAGGCACCACAATTCAGTAGATTGTAATTATTAACAAACTGTTGATTATATTATTCTCAACTCTTTTCTGTATCCTAGATCCAAGGAAAATAAAATATTGCCAATAAAATGCACTCCTGAAATTCCACATAGCTGTGATTGTTTATTTCATGATTATGGGAAATCACCTCAGCTCACAGACATCTGCAGAGAAATTGGATAGTTATTACCTAGTCAACCATTTGCTGAATGAACATTCAAAGATTTCCCACTGTCAGCAGTGTACAGTGCAGGGAGAAGCAGGCTATTTCAGTTATTAAATTTGATATACTCTCCCATCAGTAGTATTAAGGCAGTTTATTTATTTATTTTATGGCATTTGTATCCCACATTATCCCACCTCTTTGCAGGCTCAACTCTTGACTCTGGTGATATTATTCTTGTAGTTTTGCTTAACCTCTTGGCAGTGTTCGATCTGATTGATCTCTCACTACTGCTTTCTTCTCTCTGGGCTATGGACCTTTCCAGTACTGTTTTTAATTGTTTTTCTTCCTATCTAAAAAGGCCACACTTATTCAGTTTTCACTTCAACGTCTACCTTGGTTGAGATTCCCCTTCTTTGTGGAATTCCACAAGGATCCATCTGCTCTCCTTCTTTTCAATATTTTTCTGAGCACATTATCTACATTGATTCACGACTTTAACATCAAGTTATTTTTCTATGCAGATAACACTGTACTGATTTATTCCACATCTCTACTTTTACCTGATCTGGGCCTGCTGCGATCATTCAATTGGCTACTAACACACAAACTGGTCCTAACCCCTCATATTGGATCACAGGCTCTTATCCTAAACCTCCTTTCACGCCCACTCTTTTTAAATTTACTAATCCCTATAGTAAATTCTTGTTGGTATCTAGGAGTGGTTGTGGAATCCCATTTTACATTCAAGAAACAGATTTCATAGGTACTTAGAATCTAAGTTTCTATACCCTTCATCATTTACACTCAGTAGCTTCTAGACTTTCCTTCGCTGCACACATTAGTTCATGTCTTTCTGATCTCTAAGTTGGACTGTTGCAATACTGTGCACTGCAGGATTCCTTCTCATCAATTACTTAAACTGCT
>NW_021962993.1:10918-13350 GCF_901765095.1 Microcaecilia unicolor
TTTTCTCCAAAAATGTCCGCTGGGCAAGGGGAGTCCGCAATCCGCTGCTGGATCCTATTCTCCAGGTCCGAGGCACGCAGCCATGAGAGTCTGCGCATCACCACACCTTGAGCAGCGGCCCTAGACGCAACATCAAAGGTATCATATACCCCTCTGGCCAGGAATTTTCTGCACGCCTTCAGCTGCCTGACCACCTCCTGAAACGGCTTGGCTTGCTCAGGAGGGGAGCTTGTTCACCAAGCCCACCAATTGTCGCACATTGTTCCGCATATGGATGCTCGTGTAGAGCTGGTAGGACTGAATCTTGGCCACGAGCATAGAGGAATGATAGGCCTTCCTCCCAAAGGAGTCTAAGGTTCTGGAGTCTTTGCCCAGGGGCGCCGAAGCATGCTCTCTAGAACTCTTAGCCTTCTTCAGGGCAGATCCACAGAGTCGTGAGGCAACTGAGTGCGCATCACTCTGGGTCCCCATGGATCCGATACTGGGATTCGATCTCTTGGGAATGTGGGGATTAGATAGTGGCTTGGTCCAGTTCGCCAGCAATGGTCTTTTTTAGGACATGATGCATGGTACTTTGGATGCTTCCTTAGGTGGAGAGGAATAGTCCAAGAGCTCCAAACATTTCAGCCCTGGGCTCATCCTCCACAACCACCGGGAAGGGGATGGCCGTAGACATCTCCCGGACAAAGGCCGCAAAGACAGACCTCTCGGGAGGAGAAAGCTGCCTTCAGGGGAGGGAGTGGGATGCAGAAGGAAGACCATCAGACTCCTCGTCAGAGAAATATCTGATTGTCCTCCTCCTCCTCCCACGAGGGCCTCACCATCGGTATCAGACACAAGTTCACGAACCTGCGTTTGAAGCCGTGCCCGACGCGACTCCGTGGAAACACGGCAACAGTAGGAGCTGTCGAGAGGTGGACTCCCTCGCCAGCATCAGAGAAGCTCCCTCCGCCGACGTCGTCGGGGAGTTCTGCCTGGGAGGCGGCGTAGCAGGTACTGCAAGCGGTACCGATACTGGAGACCTCACCTCGGGCATGGGGCCAGCGGCACATTCACTCGACGGTACCGGTTAGCGCAAGCACCCCCGGTACCGGAGGGGAAGAGAGCAACAGCCTCTCTCAGAATCCTGGAAGAACGGCCGGAGACTCTCGTGCAGAGCGGCTGTGGAGAAAGACTGAGAAGCCAAGCAGGCGTCGATGTCAGAGTCTGTTCTGGGCGGGAGGCGGGTTCCGGGCTGTCCAAGGGGGAGCGCACTCGACACCTTCTGAACAGAGGGTGAGCGGTCCCTCCGGTGTCGATACCTACTGGGTGCCGACTGCCTTGGCGACCCAGAGCTCTCGGTACCGAGACGGGAAGGAGACCGGTGCCGATGACTTCTTTTGACTTCTTCAAGCGAAGCATTTCACCGGAGCTTCCCCAGTACCGACAAGGGGACGTAGAATCCAACCGTCCGAGGCCGAAGAAGGTCGAGTCTCGGGGGGGGGGGGGGGGGCTGTACCGCAGGAGCCCTCAGGGCAGGGGGAGACCACCCGAAGGCTCACCGCCACCAGCAGGGGAATGGACAGCCCTCACCTGCACTCCAGACGAAGCATCACCGTCCGACGACATCAGCAATAGCGGAGGTCCCGGTACCACTGACGTCGACGCAGCCTTTCGATACCTCGGTACCGACGATGCAGGAGGTAGAGTCCTCGATGCAGTCGATGCCGAAGACTTCGATGCTGTTGACATCGATGCACTCGATGCCCGTGCTGTTGTTGTCGAAGAGCCCGAGAACAACGCATTCCACTGGGCCAATCTCGCTACCTGAGTCCTCTTTTTCAAAAGAGCACAAAGACTGCAGGCCTGCGGGCAGTGCCCAGCCCCCAGACACTGAAGACACGAAGCGTGCCTATCAGTGAGCGAGATTACCCGGGCGCACTGGGTGCACTTCTTGAAGCCGCTGGAAGACTTCGATGACATGGGCGGAAAAATCACGCCGGCAAAATCAAAATTCGCGATGATGACGAAAGGCACCAAAAATAAGGGAGAGAAAAACCCGTACCGAGGCCAAAAAGGCCGGTCCCGAAAGCGAAAGGAAACTTACGCGGGGAAAAAGCTGGAAACACGGGAAAAGGGTAAAGACCGGAAAGGTCTCTTTTTTTTTTTTTTTTTTTTTTAGCGAAGACTCGCGAGGTCAACTTGAGGGGCACGAAACGGCGGCAAAACACGACCGTCCCGAGCGCAGACAAAGAAGACGGGAAGACGGCCGCGCATGCGCATTGGCGCGCGAGGACTAGCAAGGCCTTTGCTAGTGAAGTTTCCGATTGGAGGGGGCTGCCCGTGGACGTCACCCATCAGTGAGAACAAGCAGCCTGCTTGTCCTCGGAGAATGGGTTTTCTTACCAAAACAAGTTATTTGTTAAAAATAAAACAAACAAGATGTCATTTCT
>NW_021962994.1:0-12589 GCF_901765095.1 Microcaecilia unicolor
TTCTGAATTTCCTTTCTAGTATTCTGATCTTAAGACTTCTGGCACAGTGTTATGAACCTGAAAAATATTCTCTCAGGAGGCAATTTCTCCAGATGGGTTAGTTCTGGGTTAGTGCCTTATGTTTAACATCCAGGCTGTCTTTCAACTTAACAGTTCTTTCCACATTTTCTGTATTGAGTCTGACGTCGGTGCCGGGCAAAATGGTTGAGATTATTATTAAGAACAAAATCACAGAGCATATTCAAAAGCATGGATTAATGAGACAAAGCCAACATGGATTTAGTGAAGGGAGATCTTGCCTCACCAATCCGCTACACTTCATTGAAGGGGTGAACAAACATGTGGATAAAGGTCAGTATTGTGTATCTGGATTTTCAAAAGGTGTTTAACAAAGTACCGACTCCAGAGGAAATTGGAGAGTCATGGGATAGGAGCAGTATAAAATGTTTTTGTACATTTTTGGGATCTTGCCGGGTATTTGTGACCTGGATTGGCCACTGTTGGAAACAGGATGCTGGGCTTGATGGACCTTTGGCCTTTCCCAGTGTGGCAATACTTATGTACTTATATGTACAGCGCTGCGTGCGTCTGGTAGCGCTATATAAATGCTATTAGTAGTAGTACTTATGGGCTTCTGACTGTAGGTTTTAACTGTTAAACACTGATAACCGCCTTCCCCCCCCCCCCCCCATGCAAAAAAATTAAGGGGCCCTTTTACTAAGGTGTGCTCAGCCATAATGCATGCTTAGTAAAATAGTAACATACAGTAACGTAGTAGATGACGGCAGATAAAGAGCTGTACAGTCCATCCAGTCTGCCCAACAACTTAGCACACCGAGGGCCCCTTTTATCAAGCTGCGGCAAAAGGGGGCTGGGGATGGCATCAGCGGATGTTTTACATACGCGCTGAGGCCTCCTTTACCGCAGTTGGTAAAAGGAAAGTCTCGCCTTCCTGTAGGAAATGGCCTTGTGGCAAGTAAAACACTTGCCGCGTGGCCATTTTGGGGGTGAGCCATTGAGGTGGTGGAAAGGGAAATGGGACTTGATATACTACCTTTCTGTGGTTTTTGCAACTACATTCAAAGCAGTTTACATATATTCAGGTACTTATTTTGTACCAGGGGCAATGGAGGGTTAAGTGACTTGCCCAGAGTCACAAGGTTCTGCAGTGGAAACCAAACCCAGTTCCCCAGGATCAAAGTCCACTGCACTAACCACTAGCCTACTCCTCCAGCAGTAACCAGGCAGTGATTACTGCCAGGTACACTCCGGCGCTACAAAAATAAATACATTTTTGTAGCACCGAAAATGGCGGTGTACTAGAGATGGGAAATACCGCCAGGGTGCTGCAGTAGCCTGGTGGTACTCCAGCACCCCATATTGGGCTTACCGTTGCTTAATAAAAGCCAAGGTACAGGATAAAATAAAAATATTAAGATCGTGGGGCTTAATTACCTGTGGCTGCTGGCTCTGCTCCAGAACTAGAAGTGACCTCAAAGGGGCGGGGTTGGCAGTCACAGGTAGTGCAGAGAGACCCCAAATTGCCACCACCCCGTTGCTTCTCTGGCAGACTCGCAGTGGCGGCAGCCCGGCGGGGGTGGAGGTTGCAGGAAGGCACAGCCTGCGGAACAAGGTAAAAATTTCAGGACCCACGAAGCAGCAGGAGCGGAACCCCCCCCCCCCCCCCCCACCCCCCACATGCCCCTGGTCCGCCACTGAATTTAGGGCACCTTTTTGTGATTGAAACAGGTCTAGACCAAAATGTTTTTGCTTTGTTCCATTATGGCCAAAAAATATCCAAGTTTGTGATGACACAAAATTATTCAGGGTCGTCAAGTCGCAGGAGGAATGTGAACGATTACAGGAGGACCTTGCGAGACTGGGAGAATGGGCGTGCAAGTGGCAGATGAAGTTCAATGTTGACAAGTGCAAAGTGATGCATGTGGGTAAGAGGAACCCGAATTATAGCTACGTCTTGCAAGGTTCCGCGTTAGGAGTTACGGATCAAGAAAGGGATCTGGGTGTCGTCGTCGATGATACGCTGAAACCTTCTGCTCAGTGTGCTGCTGCGGCTAGGAAAGCGAATAGAATGTTGGGTGTTATTAGGAAGGGTATGGAGTCCAGGTGTGCGGATATTATAATGCCATTGTATCGCTCCATGGTGCGACCGCACCTGGAGTATTGTGTTCAGTACTGGTCTCCGTATCTCAAAAAAGATATAGTAGAATTGGAAAAGGTACAGCGAAGGGCGACGAAAATGATAGTGGGGATGGGACGACTTTCCTATGAAGAGAGGCTGAGAAGGCTAGGGCTTTTCAGCTTGGAGAAGAGACGGCTGAGGGGAGATATGATAGAAGTGTATAAAATAATGAGTGGAATGGATCGGGTGGATGTGAAGCGACTGTTCACGCTATCCAAAAATACTAGGACTAGAGGGCATGAGTTGAAGCTACAGTGTGGTAAATTTAAAACGAATCGGAGAAAATTTTTCTTCACCCAACGTGTAATTAGACTCTGGAATTCGTTGCCGGAGAACGTGGTACGGGCGGTTAGCTTGACGGAGTTTAAAAAGGGGTTAGATAGATTCCTAAAGGACAAGTCCATAGACCGCTATTAAATGGACTTGGAAAAATTCCGCATTTTTAGGTATAACTTGTCTGGAATGTTTTTACGTTTGGGGAGCGTGCCAGGTGCCCTTGACCTGGATTGGCCACTGTCGGTGACAGGATGCTGGGCTAGATGGACCTTTGGTCTTTCCCAGTATGGCACTACTTATGTACTTATGTACTTATGAAGTCTAGTGGCCTCTTCGAGGGGGCATGTTCTTTGCTGCCCACTGTGCTGCCACTATTCCCCCACCTGCTGGCGCTGCCATGATTTCAAAATGGCGGCCGAGACTTCCCACGGTAGTCTCGACGATCTCGACAGTCTCACGAGACTTCCGCAGGGAGTCTCAGCCGCTGTTTCTAAAATACAGTAATACCTCGGTTTTCGTTGACTTCAGTTATCGTCGGTTTTGGTTTTCGTTGATTTTTTTTCCGTGAAAAATTTGTCTCGGATTTCGTCGGCGTGCCCACGTGACCTCGCTGCTAATTTTGCGAAAACAAAGGGTGACCCACGCGTTCTCCTGCTCACTGTGGCATTGTTTCTCGTATGAGCATCACCCCGCGCGTCTGACGCAACGCACGTAAGATAAAATCACATGTGCTCAAATCTCATTGTCCCTTTTAAGTGTTTCCCTTGCCAATAAGTTAACCCTTTCCCTTTAGCTCCATCATGGGACTATATTTATTCTCTATAAAATGTGTTTTTGGTATGTATTTTGGAGTGTCTAGAACGAATTAATTGGATTTACATTGATTCATATGGAAATAATTGTCTCGGTTTTCGTCGGTTTAGGATTTCGCTGATTGTTTTCGGAAGGATTATCGACGAAAACCGAGGTATCACTGTACAGTGGTGCCGGGTGGGGGGAATATTGGCAGCCCAGCAGACCAGGTAGGAAAGAACATGTTCCCCGCACCCCCCACCCCGCTGAAGCCACTATATCACCAGCAGCACGCCGGGCATCTGGGCATCCAGGCAGAGCCTCTGGGCCCAAATGGTCAGTCCACCCCTGGATTGTGAAGTCAATCAGGAAAAGACAGTGGAAAGATAAGAGACTCCAGCTCAGCTGAGAGAAAGGGGGAGGCTCGGGTAGAGGAAAAGCTACAAGGAATACTACTACTACCACTACTATTTAGCATTTCTATAGCGCTACAAGGCATACGCAGCGCTGCACAAACATAGAAGAAAGACAGTCCCTGCTCAAAGAGCTTACAATCTAATAGAATAAAGCTTGCACACTGAGCAAGAATGACTGCAGTCCAGTGGCGTAGCCAAGGGTGGGCCTGGGTGGGCCTAGGCCCATCCACTTTGAGTTCAGGTCCCCTCAGTTGCAGCACACCTGTGATGTGGCTGGCAGGGATCCCCAAGCCCCACCAGCCGAAAACTCCCAACAACTGTCCCTCCTGTATACCTTTTAAATAGCAGATCTTCACCTGCAGTGAGCAGCGACTGATACTGCTTTCACCGGCCACACAGCTTTCCCTCTGATGTATTCCCGCCTATGCAGAAACAAGATTTTGCATCAGAGAGAAGGCTGTGGGGCCAACATGAGCAGTGTGTATTAGTTGCTGCTTGTTGCTGGTGAAAATCTGCTATTTAAAAGGTATGTGGGGAAGGGGGGACATTTGAGAGACCATATGACATGCAGGTGAGAGAGGGAGAGACCAAATCACTTGTGGGACAAGGCAGAGTTCTTGGGCCCAGGCCCACCCGAAGTTGGGTGTCTGGCTACGCCCCTGCTGCAGTCATATGCTGGACTACATTACACACAATGCATTGCTCACACACTACAGTAGGAAGTAACTGCAACCCTGAACATCCTATGAAATACGAGTAGCATTAAACTCATTGTATGGCCATAACAAAGAATAGATACGAGGCATGAGGGGAAGAGCAGAACCCATGCTGCTGATCAGGAAGATAGAGGAATCATAATATTCCTGTAACTGATAGAGAACAAGATGGATAGCTAAGAAAGGCAGACTGGAAATGCATCAATAGGAGCCTGGCTGAAAGATATCTAGCAATGGGACCTTCAGCACCAGCACCGGATGGAGACTAAGCTCTGCTAGGATCATCATCTGCTCAACAGCATGCCAACAAAAAAGTCCATTTCTTGGTTCCTAACAGCCTTTATTCAGCTGTGGAATAAGGATCCAGAAGTAGTGTTGATATAAGTTCATCAGAGCCAGCAGGACAAGAAAACACAACCCAACAGGGATCCTACAGCTCTCGCTCTGCATCAACTATATGGAGTGAGGCATGGAGACCAGTGAATTAACTCTCAAAGTAGTCTGCCATTATCTCAGGACAATGCAGACAAGGAGGACAGGATCGGGTGGGATCCTTCATAAGGTTACGTACACTCACAAAGAGCTCACATGGGCAATTCAACACACTTGATAGACGATTCTCATAATAGGATCATTTCGCATCCATGAATGAGTGTCTGCAAGAGGCCAAGGCAATGCGATACTCAGCTCAAGCTTCAGAAATTCTCCTTCCTAAGCTCACAAAGAACTTGCATACCAGAGTGTCCTAAAACGATTATATCTGCTGTTTTGGCTCAAGGGCTTCTGTGAATTATGCTTCATTCAGAAATTTGAGCATCTAAGGGAGTCATTAGAGACAGAGCAAACAATGGGAGATAAGCCCTCTAGCAAGGTCTGTTTCTTACACTGTGGGGCTCATTTTCGAAAGAGCGGCATAAGGCAGCATTTCGACATTTTTCTCACAAAAACGTCCAAATCAGTATTTTCGAAATCTGTTTTGCAATTCGTCTGCAGGCCACCCAAATCACAATTTCGGGGAATTAACATGCTCATATATGACAACACGGGGTAGATTTTCAGTTGGGAAGCATTCTTTTAGCCATTGCCGGCTTTATCCCTGGATATTTAATTTCAGGCAATGTCCGGGAACTAGCATTGAATATCTGGGTTTACGCAGCCGCCTATCTCTTATGTGGTTAAGTGCGACATTCAGCACTTAGGAGTCCTTTTTAATAAGGCATCTCGAAAAATGGCCTGCAAAATGAAAAATGGTGTAGACGTGTGTGTTGGATGCACGCAGGTCCATTTTTCAGCTCGCCTGCAAAGAAGGCCTTTTTTGCCGAAAATGGACATGCGCAGTGGCGATCCTAGGTTGGCTGCCACCCGGGGTGGATCGTCGCTGCGCACCCCCCCCCCCCCCAGGTGCAGCAGCATCCGTCCCCCCAGGGTGCAGCACGACACCCCCCCTGGCGCAATGACACCCCTCCCCGGCGGATCAAGCCCCCCCCCCACTGGCTCCCTGCTCCCTCTGCTCCAGAACAGGAAGTAACCTGTTCTGGGGCAGAGGGACCAGGGAATCAGTGGAGCCGACAGACGCGCGGCTGCTCTCTGCACCCTCCAGCAGCATGCACCTGGGGCGGACCACCCCCACCGCCCCTCCCTTGCTACGCCACTGGACATGCGGCAAAATAAAAATCAGCACCCATCCATTTTGGGCCCGAGACCTTACCACGACCTGTTGACTTAGCGTTAACCTGGGTTTGCGCCACACAATAGAAAATAGAAATTATTTTCTGCCGCGCGTTTTGGATGCGTGTCAGAATTAGAATTACTGCCTGGGGCATGTGGTAGCTGGGTGGTACCTCTAATTTGACACGTCTTGTACGCACGTAGGCACCTTCGTGTCTTAGTAAAAGCACCTCCTTTGCTGCCTAAGCGACACCGCATAAAGATTGGACTGAGTTTTATGCAATCCGGTTAACTCAGCTGGTTAAGTACTGAATTCTGGCAATTAACCGCCTAATTCTACCCCCGGACTGCCCACAAAATAGCCGGCTTTCACTTTAACGATCTATGGCAATATGCAGTAGTGCTAGACGGTGAAGTGCCTCCCACGGGCAATTTAAATGGCCGGAAGCGTAAATCGCTTTGAGTATCGACCCCGTTATTATTATTATTATTATTATTAATTACATTTGTACCCCGCACTTTCCCACACGTAGCAGGTTCAATGCGGCTTACATTATAAATAGAATTACAAAGTCTTGAAGGAGAATGTTACAAGTTGTAGTAAACATAGTAGTAGTGGGGTTTTGAGGATATGTAAATTGAACATGGAGAGGTAAACAAAGATAGGATGAGCAAAAGGAGAAGAGATCGGGAGGGGTAAGGAGTAGGAAGGATGGAGAGGAAGAGATTGAGGAATGAGCATAAGGAGATTGCGAGACGTGGTCAAAGGTATAATAATCGTTGGGGCAGGAATCATGTGGGTGGGCTTAAAAAGTTAAGTTGGGTCATTAGGGTAAGCTTTCTTGAAGAGATGGGTCTTCAACATTTTTCTGAATGATAGATGGTCGTTGATTGTTCAGATGGATCTTGGCAGAGCGTTCCAAAGCTGGCTGCCCCATAGTATATAGTGAAAAAAGAGCTAGAAACAGCACCTCTGAAATGCAGAGACTTGAGTTCCAACTTTTAGGAGAGAGACAAACTCATGGTCAACATTATAGCTTTTTCGGAAATTCTACCTGTTCATGGTGAGGGAGAAGAGAGGCCGGCATCACATAAGCAGCTTTAATACACCGCTCCAAACCTGATGTAAGCAGGAAGGCTTTTCACAATAGCAGAAAAAAATAAAAGGAGACATCTTAAATCAGCCATCAGCAAAGAAAGGGGAGACGGGAATAAAAACTACGAAATCCATGCTGGAAGACCGTAAGTACAAATGTTCCCAGTCTAGGCCAGTTGGTTCCCAAACCTGGTCCTGGAGGCACCCCAGCCAGTCAGGTATTCAGGATATCCACAATAAATATTCATGAGATAGATTTGCATGAGGTGGAAGCAGTGCATTCTTCAGATCTCTTGCATGAATATCCATTGTGGATATCCTGAAAACCTGACTGGCCGGGGTGCCTCCAGGACCAGGTTTGGGAACCACTGGTCTAGGCAACACAATTCCTGATGGTAGAAATTGACTTGGACATTGTAACCAAGGCATACCACAACAACCCAACCTAAACACCGGAACCCCACAACACAACGAAACTCATACAAGAACTGGACAAAACTTAACCCTTCCTCCTTGACTACCCAATGTACTCTATCACTTATGATCCTTATTGCAATTACCACTCTGTATTTCTCATACCGGAATTGGCGATCGCCATCACGGTATTATGTAAGCCACATTGAGCCTGCAAATAGGTGGGAAAATGTGGGATACAAATGCAACAAATAAATACATAAATACATAAATTATAGACACGTGGCTCAACGAGTCTCATGACTGGGATATACCCACACCTGGCTGTAATCTATTTAGGAGGTTTAAAGAAGGAAGATTAGCCTTTCTTCACCCCCTTTATCTAGCTCAGGGAGGTTTAACCCAGTCTATTTTTCAAGATATCCAGATGAAATACATTTGCAGGCACTGCCTCCATTGTATGCAAATCTCTCACGCATATTCAATGTGGGTATCCTGAAAAATCTGACCGGCTGGGTGTGTCCCGAGGACTGGGTTGAAAACCCCAGATCCAGATCCTCTATATCGTTTTTTTGACATTGAGCACACTTGGGTGTGGATGTAAACCGAGGCATTGTAATATTCTTTGTTCTATTTTCTGTTCCTTTCTGCCTGTTTGCTTTCTTGACTGCTGACCTGTAAGCTGAGGGTGAGGTGATAGACTGCCAATGCCCAGACATTCTTTCAAATGAAAAGGTCGCTTTTCAAAGTGATGGATGTGGCAATATCTGTGCACTGTTCTATGATGCTCAGACTTTTAGGCACCTTCAGAGCAGTTTCAGAGACATGTTTAGGGTGGAAAGTTTCAAAGCAAAAGACCAGGGCCGCCGAGAGACTGGGCCAGGCCTCGGGCAAAGCCGCCTCCGGGGCCCCCGAGGTTGTTGCCGTCGCACTCCCCCCCGAGGCCGTCGTCGCCGCTGATGCCCCCCTCCACCCGCCCCCCTCCGTCCACCACCGGGCCGGCCCCCTCCATTCAAATCACAGTGCCTCACCACCTCGGTCCATGTCAAAGCGCAGCAGCGGCAGTCTGCAGATCGCCTCCCTTCCTTCGGGCCTTCCCTCCCTGTGTCCCGCACTTGTGGAAGTTACGTCAGACGAGGACGGGACACAGGGAGGGAAGGCCCGAAGGGAGGCAATCTGCAGACTGCCGCTGCTGCACTTTGACATGGACCGAGGTGGTGAGGCACTGTGATTTGAATGGAGGGGGCCCAGCCCAGTGGCGGACAGTTGACAGAGCCGAGGGCGGGCGGGTGGGACTGTGGCCCCGGGCCCCCCCTGGAGGCCCGGGCCCGGGGAATTTTTTCCCCCCTGCCCTCCCCCCTCTCGGCGGCCCCGCAAAAGACCATGCGTTGCAGAAATGCCCTGGTGATCAGAGCAGCAGGCTAAGAACCAGGGAAGCCAGGGTTCAAATCCTCTCCCTCCCACTGGGACGTATATCTGGTTCATTAGTGTACCTGAAAATTATTTCTGATGTGCGTAAAGTGATTTACCGCACGCTAACGTACAGATTAATGTGTCAAGTTGACTAGTGTGGGTTGTTACAGTCATTGTGTTTTCTTGGGGTATATTGGAATCAAAAAATAACAAGGCAGTTGGTCCGCCAGATCCAATATGTAAAAGCCTATAACTACAGCGTTGTTTTTGAGAGACTGTTCCCAGAATCTTGACCCACTGCCCCTGATGCAGCCATTTTTATACTGGCGAAACATGGCCATGTCGGACATTTTATGTTGAATTTCTGGGGGCTTTTAATCTACTAATAAAGATATTGTTTTTTTACAAGGTCTGCTTCATTGTTTTATCTTCCATATTGGGCCTGAGACACTCAACAATTGTTTCCTGTATCTATCCTAGATGGAATTGTATTTCCTTCCTTGATTTATCTATAACTAGTAATGAAGGCCCGTTTCAGGCACAAATGAAACGGGCGCTAGCAAGGTCCTCCGCTCCCCGACATAGGCCCCGCCCATCCCCGGTACGTGCACGTCGACCCCCCCCCCTCCAAAATTGGCAACCCCCCTCTACTACATTCCCCTCCTCTTACCGGAGTCCCAGCCGCAGAAGTGAAGGGCAAGGTAGTTCGGAGATTCTGCTGCCTTCCGTTCTGTTCGCTATGAGCTCTGTGCCCTGATTGTCTGGTCCCGCCCTTGCAGAAACAGGAAATGAGGGCGGGACCAGACAATCAGGGCACAGAGCTCATAGCGAACAGAACGGAAGGCAGCAGAATCTCCGAACTACCTTGCCCTTCACTTCTGCGGCTGGGACTCCAGTAAGAGGAGGGGAGGGTAGTAGAGGGGGGTTGCCAATTTTGGAGGGGGGGCCGACGTGCACGTACCGGGGATGAGCGGGGCCTATGTCGGGGAGCGGAGGGGCGTTGCGTGGGTGGAAGCATGAGTAAGAGAGAGATGGGAGTGGTTTGGCGTTTTTGGAGGGGGGTGACGTGCACGGGCATCTGTGAGAGAGGGGGGGTTGGATTTTGGGGGGGGCGACGCATTCTTGGTTTACAGTGTATGGGAATGACGGCTGCGTTGGGGAGTGAAAAGAGAGATCAAACAATGGGCTTCCTAGCTTTGTGTAGTTGTGGTCATTATGACCCGCCCTCGACGTCATAACGTTTTGACGTGAGGGTGGGGCAGAGTTAGATGGTTTGTAAAAGTGGTTACAGAGCTTCGAACTTACGAACCCTGAAGCCACAAAGCTTAGAACATTGAGGTTGCTTTTTATGTGCAGATGGGGCGAGGCTGAGGGCGGGTCTATGAGTGAAGGTGAGTGGTCCTCATAGCCTAGCCTACCAAGAGTACAGGAGTTCAGTGCTTCACTGCCACGGAGTGAGCTTCAGAACGTTTGAGGGGGGATTTTATTTATATAGATGATATTTTAAACCATCATGATGGTATTCCAAATAGCAGTACATCAAATTGCAAATAAAGTGGAAACACCCCAAGATAGGGAACTATTTGGGAAAAACGAGAAAAGGAACCAGTTTTTTTTGGGGGGGGGGGGGGGTTGCCTGCACACATCCCAGTTCCGCCACAGATGGATCTTAGGAGAATCGCTTTATCTCACATTACCCCAGGGTACAAACTGGGGCTGGGTTTACTGAAGTGTGCTACTATGTCATAAGAAAGCGGTCTCATTCCAGAAATGGATTCAGGGCAGTAAATAGCACACGTGAGTTGAGTGCCCTGGCACTAGACTAGACGTTAGTAAATCTCAAGCTCTGAGAGTGTAAAGCCGTCTGGGAACAGAGAAATGCAGAATGGAAATCGAGTGAAGCCGTCAACGAAACAGTGTGAGCTAAATATAAATGGCATACATTTGAAAACTGGGGCAGAGCCCATGGGTTAAAAATACCCCCAACTGTATCTCAATGCAGACAGTTTGAAAATTGTCCTGTAAGTTATGGGCATTGATTTCTACTGCTTCCCACCAGGAATGTCCCTGTCTGTCTTTTACTAAGATTAGCACATTTTATATATATATATATATATATATATATATATATATATATATATATATATATATATATATATATATATATATATATATCTGTAGCAGGGTCCATAGAAATAAAATAACATGGGCTAATCTTTAGGAAAAGAGCTCCTAAGCAGGGGCATAGCTACGTGGGGCCACGGGGGCATGGGCCTCCATAGATTTGGCCCTGCCCCCCCTGCCGCCAACCCCTTCGACCCCCCTATCCCGCCGCCAACCCTCCCCCGCCATCAGGTACCTTTGCTGGCGGGGGTCCCCAACCCCCGCCAGCTGAAGTCCTCTTCTCCGGTGTGGCCGCGTTGCTGATCTGCAAGGGCAGGCTTCTGTTTCTGTGAGTCTGACGTACGTGCAGGATGTCAGACTCACAGAAACAGAAGCCTGCCCTTGCAGATCAGCAACGCGGTCGTGCCGGAGAAGAGGACTTTGGCTGGCGGGGGTTGGGGACCCCAGCCAGCAAAGGTACCCAAGGGCGGCAGCGGGGGAGGGTTGGCAGCGGCGGGAAAAGGGTTGAAAGGGTTGGCACGGGGGGGGGGGTCAAAAATGGTGGCGGGGGCTCAGTGGCACCGGGGGGGGGGCTAAAATATGCCCCCTCACCTCAGGCTCTGAACCCCCATCCTGCCGAAGTCTGGCTACGCCCCTGCTCCTACGTCTTTGAACATTACCCATTTCATCACTATATCTCTTCTCTCAGGTCTGGAGCCTCCCTGTGAATGATGGACTTCCTCTCTTGAACCCATGGCATCAACAGGACGCGGCAGCAGATGGGCTGAAAAGGATAAAAAGAGCCTGGGTCATTCCTCCAATTAGTGTGTCTGAAAACTACAAAAAGATCCCACTGGCACTGGTCCAGGTAATACCCCCTCCCCTCAGAATCTCCTGCCACTGGTGTAACTCTGGCCCCAGCCCAGTCCCAGATCCTCACTTGCTGGTGTTACCCTGGATATTGCCTTCCAGAGTCTCCCCTCACTGATGCCTGAGTAGATATGGGGTCCAGATTTTCATTCCACTTACTTTACCTCTAATACAGGTTTTCTGATCACCTGCCGTCTCCTGACCTGTCTCAGGCTCACATACAAAACTTTCTTTTCTCTCTCTCTCTCTCCCCCCCCGACAGATAAAGTCTGATAAAAGGAAGCACGGAAGCATTTTGTACAGCATCAAGGGTCCAGGGGTAGATGAGGAACCGCGTGGTATCTTCTCCATTAATAAGACCACGGGTGTGGTGTACCTGAACACCATGCTGGACCGAGAGAAGAACGATCACTTCAAGGTAATGGGGGAACCAAGTTTGGGCCTTTTAGGAATGATGTGTACCTCACTGCCTTCATGTTTCTTCTGGTTTGCACCCCTCGGTCCCTCCCTACCCTTCTATGCAGTGGTGTGATTATAGGGTTTTCTTTTGTCTTTGAAGTTGTTCTCAGGCTGAACTGATTAGTGGCTTGACACTTAAGACACACAGAACAACCAATCATGACAG
>NW_021962995.1:0-9658 GCF_901765095.1 Microcaecilia unicolor
GCAAGCTTCTCTCATCCCATGACTACACGTTTAAAGTAGTGAAAAAACACAATGAAATCAAACCTATCTAACAACACTTGCCTGAAGTTAGGAGGAAATACAATAAAACCGAAAACCACTTAAGCAAAACTCTAACCCCATCCCGTCAAGGCAGTGCATACGGTTCCAGGCAGCATAAAACATTACTTAAAGGCATGGCTTATACCAAAATCTTTTGCTGGATTTGTAAGTTTTCTATCAATAGAATACATTCATATTCTTTTCAGGCCAAAATGTATACTCTATAACAGAGAGGTAGGATACAGAAAGCGTCTTAAAGACATGGCTTAGGCCCAGTATTTCTGCTGGAATTCCAACTCTACTATTAAAATGAATTCCAGTTCCCAGTGGGCTCACAGTCTACCGGACAAAATGTATACTCTGTAACAGACAGGTAGGATACAGAAAGCGTCTTAAAGACATGGCTTAAGCCCAAAATATCTGCTGGAATTTTAACTCTTCTCCTTAAAATGAATTCCAGTCGCAGTGGGCTCACAGTATTCCAACCACAATTCATACTTTATAACTGAAAGGTTGGATACAGAAATAAAATTTGCCTCTTTTTAAAAGCTGCATTTACGGTGGGTAAGCATGAGAAGGTTTGTGGCCTCCACGGCTCCCCTACAGCCACTCCCTAACCTCCTTTTTAGTAGAGGCAACTCGCAGACATTGTAGATTAAACTATTTTTTACCCACCCTCCTCCTATTTGACCCCTAACTTTTCCAGACCTGGTTGAAAACGGTTGCTCTACAATTTCTGGGGAAATTAGCCTATTTATTGAAAGCTAATTTTACTGGAACTACATCCGACGAGGTTTAACGTCAAACTAGACTCTAAATCCAGCCCTATACAATGTCTGCGAGAATGCCTCTGCCCAATTCGGACATTACTTATACAATTCAGCCTCATTCAGATCCACCGTACCTCTGGGTTCAATTTCCTCACAAGAGAAAGACCTGCCAGAAATGTTGCCAAGAACCGGACAGCACAATGCCGTGGGAGAATAAGGTAGATCTCACCGATTAACACTTACCAAACATAAATCCTGCTCGCTTAGAAGAACACCCCATTATGCTCCTAAGTCCAGCCACACAGAAACTGCGACAACCTCATGGAGGGGGCAACCGCTCCAACTCCAGAAAATATTAAGCATCTTTCTAAATCTTTCAGAAGAAAATCAAGCACCAGTTATCTCTTAAAACTTCTTTTCATGGCGCCCGCATCACTTACCTTTCCATCATGTCGAAAGCGAACCACAAGTCCGTCTCCATCGGTAAGCCTAACGTATTTTGGCTTCAAGAGCTAATGCAGAATTACTCTCCCACGGCACAACCAGGATAAAGAGACGCGATTCCATATCCTCGCACGTCACATTACTTACCGGCTCAAGCATACTGGAGAATACGGTGCACTTGCCTTACGAGTCGTACCGTCGTGATTAGATGGTCAACCAGCAGCTTCTCATCTCCATGACTACACTTTAATGACGGGAAAACACACAATGAAATCAAAACCTATCTAACAACACTTGCTAAGTATGGAGGAAATACAATAAACCGAAAACCACTTAAGCAAAACTCTAACCCCATCCCGTCACGGCAGTGCATCCGGTTCCAGGCAGCATAAAATATTACTTAAAGGCATGGCTTATAACCAAAATCCTTTTGCTGGATTTGTAAGTTTTCTATCAATAAGAATTACATTCATATTCCTCAGGCCAAATGTATACTCTGTAACAGAGAGGTAGGATACAGAAAGCGTCTTAAAGACAAGGCTTTAGGCCCAGTATTTTCTGCTGGAATTCCAACTCTACTATTAAAATGAATTCAGTCCCAGTGGGCTCACAGTCTAACCGGACAAATGTATACTCTGTAACAGACAGGTAGGATACAGAAAGCGTCTTAAAGACATGGCTTAGGCCCAGTATTTTCTGCTGGAAATTCCAACTCTTCTCTTAAAATGAATTCCAGTCGCAGTGGGCGTCACAGTATTCCAACCACAATTCATACTCTATAACTGAAGGTTGGATACAGAAATAAAATTTTGCCTCTTTTAAAAGCTGCATTTTACGTGGGTAAGCATGAGGAGGTTTGTGGCCTCTACGCTCCCCTACAGCCACTCCCTAACCTCCTTTTTAGTAGAGGCAACTCGCAGACATTGTAGATTAAACTATTTTTTACCCACCCTCCTCCTATTTTGACCCTAACTTTTCCAGACCTGGTGGAAAACGGTTGCTCTACAATTTCTGGGGAAATTAGCCTATTTATTGAAAGCTAATTTTACTGGAACTACATCCGACGAGGTTTAAACGTCAAACTAGACTCTAAATCCAGCCCTATACAATGTCTGCAGAGAATGCCTCTGCCCAATTCGGACATTACTTATACAATTCAGCCTCATTCAGATCCACCGTACCTCTGGGATCAATTTCCTCACAGAGAAAAGACCTGCCAGAAATGCTGCCAAGAAACGGACAGCACAATGCCGTGGGAGAATAAGGAAGACCTCACGGATTAACACCTCACCAAACATAAATCCTGCTCGCTTAAGAAGAACACCCCATTATGCTCCTAAGTCCAGCCACACATAAACTCTGCGACACCTCATGGAGGGGGCAACCGCTCCAACAGCAGAAAAATATTAAGCAATCTTTTCTAAATCTTTCAGAAGAAAATAAAGCATCAGTTATCTCTTAAAAACTTCTTTTTCATGGCGCCGCTTCACTTACCTTTCCATCATGTCGAAAGCGAACCACAGTCCGTCTCCATCAGTAAGCCTAACGTATTTTGGCTTCAAGAGCTAATGCAGAATTACTCTCCCACGGGCACAACCAGGATAAGGATGACGCGATTCCATGCCCTCACAACGTCACATTACTTACCGGCTCAAGCACACTGAGAATACGGTGCACTTGCCTTACGAGTCGTCCCGTCGTGTGAATTAGAGGGTCAAACACAAGCTTCTCATCTCCCATGACTACACACGTTTAAATGAAGGGAAAAAACACACAATGAAATCAAAACCTATCTAACAACACTTGCCTGAAGTATGGAGGAAATACAATAAAACCGAAAACCACTTAAGCAAAACTCTAACCCCATCCCGTCACGGCAGTGCATCCGGTTCCAGGCAGCATAAAACATTACTTAAAGGCATGGCTTATACCAAAATCCTTTTGCTGGATTTGTAAGTTTTCTATCAATAAGAATTACATTCATATTCTTCAGGCCAAAATGTATACTCTGTAACAGAGAGGTAGGATACAGAAAGCGTCTTAAAGACATGGCATAGGCCCAGTATTTCTGCTGGAATTCCAACTCTACTATTAAAATGAATTCCAGGCCCAGTGCGCTCACAGTCTACCGGACAAAATGTATACTCTGTAACAGACAGGTAGGATACAGAAAGCGTCTTAAAGACATGGCTTAGGCCCAGTATTTCTGCTGGAATTCCAACTCTACTATTAAAATGAATTCCAGTCCCAGTGGGCTCACAGTCTACCGGGACAAAATGTATACTCTGTAACAGGACAGGTAGATACAGAAAGCGTCTTAAAGACATGGCTTAAGCCCAAATATCTGCTGGAATTTTAACTCTTCTCTTAAAATGAATTCCAGTCGCAGTGGGCTCACAGTATTCCAACCACAATTCATACTTTATAACTGAAAGGTTGGATACAGAAATAAAATTTTGCCTCTTTTTAAAAGCTGCATTTTACGGTGGGTAAGCATGAGAAGGTTTGTGGCCTCCACGGCTCCCCTACAGCCACTCCCTAACCTCCTTTTAGTAGAGGCAACTCGCAGACATTGTAGATTAAACTATTTTTACCCACCCTCCTCCTATTTGACCCCTAACTTTTCCAGACCTGGTTGAAAACGGTTGCTCTACAATTTCTGGGGAAATTAGCCTATTTATTGAAAGCTAATTTTACTGGAACTACATCCGACGAGGTTTAAACGTCAAACTAGACTCTAAATCCAGCCCTATACAATGTCTGCGAGAATGCCTCTGCCCAATTCGGACATTACTTATACAATTCAGCCTCATTCAGATCCACCGTACCTCTGGGTTCAATTTCCTCACAAGAGAAAAGACCTGCCAGAAATGTTGCCAAGAACCGGACAGCACAATGCCGTGGGAGAATAAGGTAGATCTCACCGATTAACACTTACCAAACATAAATCCTGCTCGCTTAAGAAGAACACCCCATTATGCTCCTAAGTCCAGCCACACAGAAACTGCGACAACCTCATGGAGGGGGCAACCGCTCCAACTCCAGAAAATATTAAGCAATCTTTTCTAAATCTTTCAGAAGATAATCAAGCACCAGTTATCTCTTAAAAACTTCTTTTTCATGGCGCCGCATCACTTACCTTTCCATCATGTCGGAAAGCGAACCACAAGTCCGTCTCCATCGGTAAGCCTAACGTATTTTGGCTTCAAGAGCTAATGCAGAATTACTCTCCCACGGGCACAACCAGGATAAAGAGACGCGATTCCATATCCTCGCAACGTCACATTACTTACCGGCTCAAGCATACTGGAGAATACGGTGCACTTGCCTTACGAGTCGTACCGTCGGTGAATTAGATGGTCAACCAGCAAGCTTCTCATCTCCCATGACTACACGTTTAAATGACGGGAAAAACACACAATGAAATCAAAACCTATCTAACAACACTTGCCTAAGTATGGAGGAAATACAATAAAACCGAAAACCACTTAAGCAAAACTCTAACCCCATCCCGTCACGGCAGTGCATCCGGTTCCAGGCAGCATAAAATATTACTTAAAGGCATGGCTTATACCAAAATCCTTTTGCTGGATTTGTAAGTTTTCTATCAATAAGAATTACATTCATATTCCTCAGGCCAAAATGTATACTCTGTAACAGAGAGGTAGGATACAGAAAGCGTCTTAAAGACAAGGCTTAGGCCCAGTATTTCTGCTGGAATTCCAACTCTACTATTAAAATGAATTCCAGTCCCAGTGGGCTCACAGTCTACCGGACAAAATGTATACTCTGTAACAGACAGGTAGGATACAGAAAGCGTCTTCAAGACATGGCTTAGGCCCAGTATTTCTGCTGGAATTCCAACTCTACTATTAAAATGAATTCCAGTCCCTGTGGGCTCACAGTCTACCGGACAAAATGTATACTCTGTAACAGACAGGTAGGATACAGAAAGCGTCTTAAAGACATGGCTTAAGCCCAAAATATCTGCTGGAATTTTAACTCTTCTCTTAAAATGAATTCCAGTCGCAGTGGGCTCACAGTATTCCAACCACAATTCATACTCTATAACTGAAAGGTTGGATACAGAAATAAAATTTTGCCTCTTTTTAAAAGCTGCATTTTACGGTGGGTAAGCATGAGAAGGTTTGTGGCCTCCACGGCTCCCCTACAGCCACTCCCTAACCTCCTTTTTAGTAGAGGCAACTCGCAGACATTGTAGATTAAACTATTTTTTACCCACCCTCCTCCTATTTGACCCCTAACTTTTCCAGACCTGGTTGAAAACGGTTGCTCTACAATTTCTGGGGAAATTAGCCTATTTATTGAAAGCTAATTTTACTGGAACTACATCCGACGAGGTTTAACGTCAAACTAGACTCTAAATCCAGCCCTATACAATGTCTGCGAGAATGCCTCTGCCCAATTCGGACATTACTTATACAATTCAGCCTCATTCAGATCCACCGTACCTCTGGGTTCAATTTCCTCACAAGAGAAAAGACCTGCCAGAAATGTTGCCAAGAACCGGACAGCACAATGCCGTGGGAGAATAAGGTAGATCTCACCGATTAACACTTACCAAACATAAATCCTGCTCGCTTAAGAAGAACACCCCATTATGCTCCTAAGTCCAGCCACACAGAAACTGCGACAACCTCATGGAGGGGGCAACCGCTCCAACAGCAGAAAATATTAAGCAATCTTTTCTAAATCTTTCAGAAGAAAATAAAGCATCAGTTATCTCTTAAAAACTTCTTTTTCATGGCGCCGCTTCACTTACCTTTCCATCATGTCGGAAAGCGAACCACAAGTCCGTCTCCATCAGTAAGCCTAACGTATTTTGGCTTCAAGAGCTAATGCAGAATTACTCTCCCACGGGCACAACCAGGATAAGGAGACGCGATTCCGTGCCCTCGCAACGTCACATTACTTACCGGCTCAAGCACACTGGAGAATACGGTGCACTTGCCTTACGAGTCGTCCCGTCGGTGAATTAGATGGTCAACCAGCAAGCTTCTCATCTCCCATGACTACACGTTTAAATGAAGGGAAAAACACACAATGAAATCAAAACCTATCTAACAACACTTGCCTGAAGTATGGAGGAAATACAATAAAACCGAAAACCACTTAAGCAAAACTCTAACCCCATCCCGTCACGGCAGTGCATCCGGTTCCAGGCAGCATAAAACATTACTTAAAGGCATGGCTTATACCAAAATCCTTTTGCTGGATTTGTAAGTTTTCTATCAATAAGAATTACATTCATATTCTTCAGGCCAAAATGTATACTCTGTAACAGAGAGGTAGGATACAGAAAGCGTCTTAAAGACATGGCATAGGCCCAGTATTTCTGCTGGAATTCCAACTCTACTATTAAAATGAATTCCAGGCCCAGTGCGCTCACAGTCTACCGGACAAAATGTATACTCTGTAACAGACAGGTAGGATACAGAAAGCGTCTTCAAGACATGGCTTAGGCCCAGTATTTCTGCTGGAATTCCAACTCTACTAATAAAATGAATTCCAGTCCCTGTGGGCTCACAGTCTACCGGACAAAATGTATACTCTGTAACAGACAGAAAGCGTCTTAAAGACATGGCTTAAGCCCAAAATATCTGCTGGAATTTTAACTCTTCTCTTAAAATGAATTCCAGTCGCAGTGGGCTCACAGTATTCCAACCACAAGTCATACTCTATAACTGAAAGGTTGGATACAGAAATAAACTTTTGCCTCTTTTTAAAAGCTGCATTTTACGGTGGGTAAGCATGAGGAGGTTTGTGGCCTCCACGGCTCCCCTACAGCCACTCCCTAACCTCCTTTTTAGTAGAGGCAACTCGCAGACATTGTAGATTAAACTATTTTTTACCCACCCTCCTCCTATTTGACCCCTAACTTTTCCAGACCTGGTTGAAAACGGTTGCTCTACAATTTCTGGGGAAATTAGCCTATTTATTGAAAGCTAATTTTACTGGAACTACATCCGACGAGGTTTAACGTCAAACTAGACTCTAAATCCAGCCCTATACAATGTCTGCGAGAATGCCTCTGCCCAATTCGGACATTACTTATACAATTCAGCCTCATTCAGATCCACCGTACCTCTGGGTTCAATTTCCTCACAAGAGAAAAGACCTGCCAGAAATGTTGCCAAGAACCGGACAGCACAATGCCGTGGGAGAATAAGGTAGATCTCACCGATTAACACTTACCAAACATAAATCCTGCTCGCTTAAGAAGAACACCCTATTATGCTCCTAAGTCCAGCCACACAGAAACTGCGACAACCTCATGGAGGGGGCAACCGCTCCAACAGCAGAAAATATTAAGCAATCTTTTCTAAATCTTTCAGAAGAAAAACAAGCATCAGTTATCTCTTAAAAACTTCTTTTTCATGGCGCCGCTTCACTTACCTTTCCATCATGTCGGAAAGCGAACCACAAGTCCGTCTCCATCAGTAAGCCTAACGTATTTTGGCTTCAAGAGCTAATGCAGAATTACTCTCCCACGGGCACAACCAGGATAAGGAGACGCGATTCCATGCCCTCACAACGTCACATTACTTACCGGCTCAAGCACACTGGAGAATACGGTGCACTTGCCTTACGAGTCGTCCCGTCGGTGAATTAGAGGGTCAACCAGCAAGCTTCTCATCTCCCATGACTACACACGTTTAAATGAAGGGAAAAACACACAATGAAATCAAAACCTATCTAACAACACTTGCCTGAAGTATGGAGGAAATACAATAAAACCGAAAACCACTTAAGCAAAACTCTAACCCCATCCCGTCACGGCAGTGCATCCGGTTCCAGGCAGCATAAAACATTACTTAAAGGCATGGCTTATACCAAAATCCTTTTGCTGGATTTGTAAGTTTTCTATCAATAAGAATTACATTCATATTCTTCAGGCCAAAATGTATACTCTGTAACAGAGAGGTAGGATACAGAAAGCGTCTTAAAGACATGGCATAGGCCCAGTATTTCTGCTGGAATTCCAACTCTACTATTAAAATGAATTCCAGGCCCAGTGCGCTCCCAGTCTACCGGACAAAATGTATACTCTGTAACAGACAGGTAGGATACAGAAAGCGTCTTCAAGACATGGCTTAGGCCCAGTATTTCTGCTGGAATTCCAACTCTACTATTAAAATGAATTCCAGTCCCTGTGGGCTCACAGTCTACCGGACAAAATGTATACTCTGTAACAGACAGGTAGGATACAGAAAGCGTCTTAAAGACATGGCTTAAGCCCAAAATATCTGCTGGAATTTTAACTCTTCTCTTAAAATGAATTCCAGTCGCAGTGGGCTCACAGTATTCCAACCACAATTCATACTCTATAACTGAAAGGTTGGATACAGAAATAAAATTTTGCCTCTTTTTAAAAGCTGCATTTTACGGTGGGTAAGCATGAGAAGGTTTGTGGCCTCCACGGCTCCCCTACAGCCACTCCCTAACCTCCTTTTTAGTAGAGGCAACTCGCAGACATTGTAGATTAAACTATTTTTTACCCACCCTCCTCCTATTTGACCCCTAACTTTTCCAGACCTGGTTGAAAACAGTTGCTCTACAATTTCTGGGGAAATTAGCCTATTTATTGAAAGCTAATTTTACTGGAACTACATCCGACGAGGTTTAACGTCAAACTAGACTCTAAATCCAGCCCTATACAATGTCTGCAAGAATGCCTCTGCCCAATTCGGACATTACTTATACAATTCAGCCTCATTCAGATCCACCGTACCTCTGGGATCAATTTCCTCACAAGAGAAAAGACCTGCCAGAAATGCTGCCAAGAAACGGACAGCACAATGCCGTGGGAGAATAAGGAAGACCTCACTGATTAACACTCACCAAACATAAATCCTGCTCGCTTAAGAAGAACACCCCATTATGCTCCTAAGTCCAGCCACACAGAAACTGCGACAACCTCATGGAGGGGGCAACCGCTCCAACAGCAGAAAATATTAAGCAATCTTTTCTAAATCTTTCAGAAGAAAATAAAGCATCAGTTATCTCTTAAAAACTTCTTTTTCATGGCGCCGCTTCACTTACCTTTCCATCATGTCGGAAAGCGAACCACAAGTCCGTCTCCATAAGTAAGCCTAACGTATTTTGGCTTCAAGAGCTAATGCAGAATTACTCTCCCACGGCACAACCAGGATAAGGAGACGCTATTCCGTGCCCTCGCAACGTCACATTACTTACCGGCTCAAGCATACTGGAGAACACGGTGCACTTGCCTTACGAGTCGTCCCGTCGGTGAATTAGATGGTCAACCAGCAAGCTTCTCATCTCCCATGACTACACGTTTAAATGAAGGGAAAAACACACAATGAAATCAAAACCTATCTAACAACACTTGCCTGAAGTAT